>NC_081800.1:6061894-6365017 GCF_963082965.1 Carassius carassius | reverse complement strand
ACACTGGGTTGATAAACCAGGATTAAAAGGAATAACTCAATTTAGTATTCTTTCTGCATTTTTAGTAGATTTGAAGGCACTACTACTGCACTTATAAAATAAATTCCAACATGTTTCAACAATTATCTGTTATTGATTCAATAGACTCAAGTGCATGCTTTCAAAGTGATGCATTACCTGATTCATTAATATGCTGGTGTTAAAACTTCAGTTTTTTCCCATCATGCACTTGATGCACTAATTCCTGAACTTAAAACCCTTAGTCGATAAGAAAAATAGTTGAACAACGTATATGAAAGTTCCAGAAATATCTGCAGATTTTGGCGGAAATCCAAAGTGCAAACAGAAATATTCAAATGCAGCAAATAGCTTTAAATGAAAACAAGGTTGGACTGTTATGGACAGTATTCAAAAATATATAATTTGCATACCACTGGTCAGTCAGTTTTTTTCTTTTTTTCTGGATCTTACCGAAAACCACCAAAGCATTTAAAAAATAAATTACCTTTTCACCATATTTTCTGAAGAAATTTCTACTGAAATCCTCTGGTTGGTTTTAGCATATCATTATGCAGTTCCCATGTTTTGGGTAGTTGCTAAGGTGTTGCTAGGTGGTTGCTTACTCTAAAATCCCACCACAACGATACTTTGGTCCCTTAATATGGCTTAAGTTAGGGATTTTGTTTTTTCATCAAAAACTAGTAACACATTATTTAAAGTATGTTCATCTTAAAAACAGTTACACAAAGTATTTACACCAAATGTGTTAACCACATTTCTAATATCAGGCCTTATACAAGGAAGCAAACAGTTCCAAACCAGCAGGCTAGTCCAAAGTTACTCCCTGTAGACACATTAATGTCACACCTGACATAAAGTGGAAGGAATAACGCACAGAGCTAGATCTGTGCATGGGGGAGACCTTGCTTATAAACAGCACTCTGTTTTGAACATGAGCTCAGGATAGCTCCACTCATGTAAAATTCACCACAGGTCGCCAACTCGTCTCTCGCTCACAGGGCTTCAACACTGAGCCGACTGTCCGGTGCTGATGACCCAGACACCATTGCAAAATTGCTGGACAAACTTCAGAGTTACTCAAAATTTAGCTGAGTCAAACATTCAAAGTGCAATTATATGTCCCATTTGTCAGTTTGTTTCTGAAGAGACTGCTGTCCACTAGTGTCTTGTCTTATGTGTGTCAAATTATTTTATGTGGAAGGAGTGATATAAACCTGAAGTTTTGTAAATGTATAAAATAAAACATTATCAATAGATATATTAAAATTAGCTGTTAAAAAATTATTTAAAATACATTTTCTACGAACAATCTATGTAATATTTGCAAGAGAAGTTTTGGTATTCCATGTTGATTTGAACCTTTGTCTATCTTTGTCATTTTAAGTAAAAAAAAATGAGTGAAAATTGTTTCAAAGTAAATCTTATGCCTTTTTTCAGTTTATTGTTATGTCTTTATTTAGCCTGCTGTTTGCTGCAATTTTTCTATAGGGACAATAAAGATACTACTACTAAAAAGATTCCATCACAAGACTGCACTAGAAGCTTCACAGAATGATTTCATGAAATGTATTTGATAATAAATATAGCCACCCCTGTTACCACTGCCATAAGCGTCTAAAGCTCCCAACATATGGAAGCAATATCATAAGGAAAGAAAACAAAAAAAAAATACTTTATGAGGTGATAATATTATGCTTTCATTCAGCTTTAACCATAAGTTGTGTCTAAACCGTACATAACACTCGGTTGAATAAAATGATCTGTTTACAGTTTCTCAGTTGTTAAACCTTTCTTAAAAAGGGAAAAGACTATTACTAATGGTTCAACTATACCACACCCGAGTATGACTCAGTCCAAGAGCCAAGCTTTCCACACAAAGCCACAGAGACTAGAGGAAATAGAAGGAAATCCTCTTTACAAGCCAGACTAAAGCTGGCCTAAAGATTCATGGCCTCTGTTGCATTGGCTACTTACTCATGTGTTCTTATAAGGTTGTGTGTCATTCAGGAGAATTCCTGTAATATTCTACACATACTACTCCCTCGCATACTTCTTTTCATGTTTAAAAGAGATGACTATGATAGGAAATAGTACAATTTCTCTCTACTCTCCCACTCAGCAGAGTAAAGTGTTAACTGATCCTGCCATGGGTCTTCTATCTGTTTTTAAATTAACTATTGAAAAGTACAAGATGACCTTAGAGGAAAACACTCCCGCAGACTGTCAGACAATGTTCTGAGCCAGAAAACAGTTCCCTTTCCAGATCTGAAAACAATTCCTCTTAAGTTGCAATAAAATCATATATATATATATATATATATATATATATATATATATATATATATATATATATATATATATATATATATATATATATATATATATATATATATATATATATATACAGTTTAGCAATGTGCTAAAAATATAATACAAATGTATTATACAAATATTAGATGAAAAACAAAACAAAACAAAAAGTCTTGCCTTTGCAGCTAGACTGTAGAGATGGTTTTGTTGTTCATAAAGTTGTACATAAAACATACTTTTCAGGAAGAAGAACATATAGTAAAACAGTGAGTTAATTGTGTGCCGAAACAAACAATTAACAAGCAACAGGGATGATTTCCTTAAATATGATTTTGGATGCTTCTGGTATATGTGTGCCTGTGAAGCAATCCGTCTGGTTTTTGATGTCAGTTCACATGCATTCTACTTCAATGCAAATTCTCAAATTCAGCAAATAAAACATGCATGGTGGATAAGTCAGTTCTAGAGAGCCAACTTTAAAAAGAGGCCAGTGCTGATTTGCCTTAAAGCCATATGCTAAATATTAATCTGGCCTTGATCTCTGCAATCTGACAAAAACGTGTAAACATAAACACTAAAGTATTTCTCCCAATTAATTGCCATAAACCAGATCTGGCAGCTTTTGGTCTTTTATCCTGGAAGCATTAAAAGCAGCCTTAAGCAGTTTGAAAATCTGCTCCTGAACAAAGGGATTATACTTCATATAGACGGGTCACACAGTATGTGACTATATGGTCATACTTATGGACTGACATAAACTCTAATGTTCAAAATGGATTTCACATTTGTAATATTATGAAGGATGAATTCCAGCATCAGCTTCAAGACCGCAACCTTGCACTTAATGTAATTATTTTGTTAAAGATCCACTAAGTAATTATATCACTTGATAATCCATACATACATTATTTTTATTATTATTATTTTTTTTTTTTAAATATAATGTTAAAATGTGAGTATCAAATATGATTCATCAGGCTTTTGAGGATTTTTTTTGTTCATCTCTCAATCATAATTTTATTGCATTGAATTATCTCACAATAAAAAAATATTACAACATATTATTATTGTATATGCATTTTATGTTCATGTCTGTTATGCTGTTATAAAGATATCATTGATTTACATTACAAGCTTACAAGCTCAGAATTTCATTGCACATTTTTCCAAATTGTATAATTTTGCTCAGTTTGTAGCATACAACATTGTTATCAAAGGAGATGATGTGAACTCTGGGTTCATTCATCACAATTTTGAGTAAATGTTGAGTCCACTGAATTGATACTGTAATTGATATTTGATACTGTAAAGTTGCTTTTTGTTAAAAGCGCAACATAAATAAAGGGGACTTGACCTGACCCCATTAATCAATTAAAAAGCATCCGACTGCATGCTTCCAACAGCTCTGGAGATTCAGATATGCCCATAAGTTTGCTAACTTTAAACCCCAAGACACAGTTGGTCATGTGACCTCAACATTGTGGCTACCGTGAGGAGTTGACTATCTTTATGAATGCTAAGACAATGATGACACTAGTGGAATGGAATAGAAAATACAAAAACTTCAGGTTTAATGCTTCAGAGGAGTTTGAGAATCAAAGCACATGTTCAGTGCAGTTCTTGCCTGTGTTGTGGTGATTCATTGTGAGGATCTCACACCATAGTCATAAATAACAGCTGTCTCTGCCTACGCTGCTAAAGCTATGATGTTTCTGTGTGCGAAAGATGAGGCAATATATTGTGTGAAACCACATTTGTGTGTATTTGTGTGTCAGCCATCTGAGTCAAAGGAAGCCAGCAGATGTTGAAATGGAAAAAGTGTAATTCAATCTGTATAACTCAAAGAGGGGTGAATCTGATCTCAAATCTGATGAAACCCCTGAGCCCACTTACCATAATGCTTACGCTCTCAGACCACTCATTACTAACACACACACTCACACAAGGTTCATCGCTAATACGCTCACACACTTGCAGTTCACTCATCACAACACACATACTCAGATAGCTCACTCACTATTCTCTTTAAAAAGCCGAACCGTACTGTTCTCCACCCACGGTTCGGCACGCATTTGTACTGCGGTTCAACTTAAATCTGACAATGCATCTGTAATATGGTTTGTTAAAAATGACAACATGTAAAACAGACAGAGTTGAGCTTATGTATGTTTCTGCTGATGGATAAACGTTCTGGCTTCCCAATACATTACAACAACAGCAATGAACAAAAACGTGGACAAACCAGTCACTCTTTGTAAACTTAGATCAATGCGAGTGCCATATGTTCCAATATGACTGGTCATTTTACGCCGTCATCACCTGATTGATGACATTGCATGTGCACAGGTGAGACACGAACAACACGCATTGCTTTCCGCGTTTAAACTAAACTCATTTAAGCCTTGTTGATTTCAAAATTCAAGATCCAGAATACGTGAATGAGAACTTGTGTGCCCTGAGAAGATTTGTGTGTGCACTCATCCGAAGTGCCAAACCCACGTCTCGGCATGTAAATATCGAGTTCTCTTTCAAGTCTTGTACATAAATTGACAAATTCAGACAAAAAATTATGTCAACATGACTGTCTTGGTGAGTTTCCTAGCAGACATAATCAGTTGATCATCAGTTCACTGCAGGGTTCCTCAAATCTTGCCCTGGAGGGCCAGTGTGCTGCAGAATTTAGCTCCAACCCTGATCAAACTCACTTACCTGTGATTTTCTAATGATCCTAAAGACATTGATTAGCATGCTCAGGTGGGTTTGATTAGGGTTACAGCTAAGCTCTGCATGAAAGTGGATCTCATGGGCCAGATTCCTGGTTTACTGGATCTGTGCATCATCTGAAAGTGACAACTGGCAAACAAATCCTGTGGTCTGTATTTTTCATATATCATAAATCAGTCATAAATCAGTCCTAGTGCCACAAGTCAGAAACAAGTTAACCAACCAACCAACTCTTTCACAGAACAGCTTTCGACATTAACACCATTAGAACAATAATTGACCATTTCAATTCAGAGAAGATATTGTCAAATTTGGGGCAAGTAATTGAGATGCAACGCCGGACATCACATGTAAACCCATGAGAGTACTACCCAAGATCCTTTGGATTGACTTCCCCCAGCAGAACCAGACTGAAATTCTGTTAGCTTGAAACAGTCCTGACCATCAGTTATTTGTCAAATGTATCATATTCTTGTTCTAGGAATCATGTCCAAAATTATACCCTTCAAGAGCGGGAAAATTCGGACAACATGCTTGATAAGATAACATATGATTTATGATACCCCCGAGCCAAGACAATATCTAATTGGTCAAGACAACTGTTGAGGTGTGGCCAACAGGACAGTTTAAATACTCAGGACACCATAAATGTATGCTTTTAGCTTTTTGCTTTTTAGCTTGTGCTATCAGTCATGACAGCTTTTAGTATCCTTTTAGCTTTTAGCTTGTAGCTTTGCTTCCTAGCTTTAGCTTTTAGCCATGCTTTTAGTCATCACTGTTCTTTGAGCGCGGTTCCAGCCTGCTGCTACTTAGCCACGATGAGAAGAAACACCACCTAGTCTCGTCAAACTTTACTTCTTTTCTTTTCCGTTTGAGAGTTTCGTGTTCTGAGTTAAGTTTTGTAACGGCGTGTCTCCGGAGTTCAACCTCGAGTGCCCGTTCAACTTCAACCAGCCACACAACTCCGCGTCTTCAGCCAACGCCCAACCAAGGGCTTCCCAAGACGTCACTTCAGCGACCACAGAACTTCCAGCCAATCAGCGACATCAGGAACCCCCCCCCCCCCCTTTAATGACAACTTTACACAGGAGACGCAAGTAGTACCTCCAGACATATGTACTGGCGTATCTAATATAATTTTAACCTCATTGAGTAACTCAATGCGAGGGCTAATTAAGTGATTGATGGTTGTTCATGTCTATGCAATTTTACGTATTGCTGTAAACTTGGGATTCCACATTTCCATTCTCTTAAACTCATTCTTCCCTAACTTTAGATCTTCCTGCAACTTGTGTGAATGTGTGAGTGTGTGTGTATGTGTTAGATTAGTTTTTATGTCTTAGATTTATCTAATAAAGCCTTATTCATATTGAAAAGAGAAGGATCTTGTGTTTTGTGATTACAAGTTAATGCCTTAAACTGCCGATCTTGTTACTGTGCTAATTGATAGTGTTTTCACTATACTTTGGATATTAATATCCAGCGCAGATTTGATGTTAAACGGCTTGTTCAGTGAATCACAGGGCGTCTCAGTGATCAGCCGTGAAACAGTGATTCTGTTCAAATTCCCTTTAAAATTTAAAAGGTTTCCCTTTGAGCTAAATTTACCTGTTTCCCTTACATTTTTATAATATATTTTTTTACCAAGGATGCATTAAATTGATCAAAAGTGACACTAAAAGTCTTAATAATGTTACAAAAGACTCAGATTTACAAAATATATTGAAATAGAAAGCATTTATGTTAAACAGTAATGATATTTCACAATATTACTGTATTTTTAATCAAATTAAGGCAGCATTGTTGAACATTACTGTCATTAATCAATGTAATAAATCAGCGCAATTAATTCAACGTTTTCTAGGTGAAAAATCTTCAAATATGCAGTACACATGAAATTTGGGTGCATAAACACTGTGAACATTAATACATTCCTTTACAAATAAAGCCTACATACTATACGGAAATTACATTCCAAAGTGTAAAAGATTTTTCAATTATTCTTTACAGCAGATTTGGTTTAGCAAAGGCTCTTGAATCAATAATAACTGATATACTTGTTGAACAATTGTTACCCAGCTAACATAATTTTGTTATAAGAATATAACAAACAAATATTCAGTGTTGGTTCTAGGAACATAAACATCTTGACGTTAGAGGAACGTTTTTAAAGGCATAATGTTCCTCAAACATTTTTCCAACTTAAGTTTGATTTAAAATTCAACATTATTTGTAACATCCCAAGAAGTGTAGTAGAGATAGTAGATGTTAGTAGAGTGTTATTTAAAGGTTATTAAGATGTTCCTGAAACATTCTTTCAATCTTTCAAACATCTGTTGTGAATAAGCACTGGAAGAAAGAGAAATAAGAACACAAAGTACAACTTTCTTCAGCTTCAGCCTTAGATGAACTGAAGATAAAAGACAACAAATCTCTCAAGATCTGATAAAAAAACTCTACAAACAGCATTACCAGCTTCACTTACAGTATCGCTAACCAGATTGACTTTATTTCTGTCACACGTCTACATAAGTTCTTATTGAGAATTAACAGAAGTTTAGATGTTGACGTCTTATTGAAAATGTTTCGTTTGTGGTCACCATCATGGATATCAGTGTTTAACTGGTCTCTCATTTGCCTGTTATTAAAACAGACATGTTGTTTGTCATTTGCTTTATGAACGCAGAACTGTTTTCTGAAAACACGTGCAATTGCTACAAAAAAACAACTCAGTATAAGTCAAGGGTCAAGAGCCCAACTAAAACAAACACTGATCCCCATGATGGTGACTATAAACTAAACGTTTTCAAAAAGAGGTAAAATCTAAACCTCTGTTAATTCCAGAGCAGCACAGTAACGGAGTACATTTACTTGATTACAGTACTTTAGTACAATTTTGAGGGATCTGTACTTTACTCGAGTATCATTTTTGGGGAGTACTCATTACTTTACTCAAGTACATTTGAGAGGCAAATATTGTACTCTTTACTCTGCAACATTATCCACATCTATCCATAACCGTAAGTACCCATTAATTCTTCTAAAAAAAAAAAAAAAAAAGGGAAAAAGAAAAATCTCGGAAACCCTCAATTTGTTGTTTCCCTCTCAAACATGATGCAGGATTACAATAGTGTTTGTTGAACTGTAAGGTTTAAGGTTTGAGCGGCAGGGATCACTGGTGATCCCGGATTATTGTTGTTCAAAATTAATTACTCGTCAAAACATCACACACTCTTACTTGATCTGGACAAACTCAGCATCACAAGAAAAGTTTAAGAATCCAACTTCGATATTTGACCACTGTTTATGATTAAACTGGTTTGCAATGACATTAATTTCTTAATTTATGTCAGGAGTGCAAAATAATTGATCTGTAACGTTCATTATTATGAATAGAAATCATCACTCATAAAACAATTCTCGTCTTCGCCGGTTTATTTGTGTTCAAATACATAAAACATACAGAATCCGCCAGGGCTATTAGTACAATGGTGCGCATATTTGGAGAAATAATGATTAATTATCACATGTTAGTAAAATATTTAGTCATACAGATTGACATTTATATTAATTTTCCACTGAATTTATGCAATCTGAAGAGTTCAAACAGCGAACGGAGCGAGCGGTGTTTCCTCTTCCTGATTTGCGTCAGATTTGACCTCAGAGCTCTATCATTTGCTGCACAGCTGTCAATCATCTCACATGGTTCAACATGACCTCTTCTGCATGACGCGTCCTCATTCTGTACATCCATGATGACAAAGCGAAAGTGACATTTCTTCACCGAAACAAGAAGCTAATAAATGGACGATTGAAGTAAATGTGTTTTTTGTGTTATTTTTGTGTGATTTGGGGTATTTCGATATGAATAAAGAATAAAGGTAAGGGTAAGCAAAGCCAATAGCTTCATATAAAATGCTAAATACAACCCGAATTCCGGAAAAGTTGGGACGTTTTTTAAATTTTAATAAAATGAAAACTAAAGGAATTTCAAATCACATGAGCCAATATTTTATTCACAATAGAACATAGATAATGTAGCAAATGTTTAAACTGAGAAATGTTACACTTTTATCCACTTAATTAGCTCATTTAAAATTTAATGCCTGCTACAGGTCTCAAAAAAGTTGGCACGGGGGCAACAAATGGCTAAAAAAGCAAGCAGTTTTGAAAAGATTCAGCTGGGAGAACATCTAGTGATTAAGTTAATTGATATCAGGTCTGTAACATGATTAGCTATAAAAGCTTTGTCTTAGAGAAGCAGAGTCTCTCAGAAGTAAAGATGGGCAGAGGCTCTCCAATCTGTGAAAGACTGCGTAAAAAAATTGTGGAAAACTTTAAAAACAATGTTCCTCAACGTCAAATTGCAAAAGCTTTGCAAATCTCATCATCTACAGTGCATAACATCATCAAAAGATTCAGAGAAACTGGAGAAATCTCTGTGCGTAAGGGACAAGGCCGGAGACCTTTATTGGATGCCCGTGGTCTTCGGGCTCTCAGACGACACTGCATCACTCATCGGCATGATTGTGTCAATGACATTACTAAATGGGCCCAGGAATACTTTCAGAAACCACTGTCGGTAAACACAATCCGCCGTGCCATCAGCAGATGCCAACTAAAGCTCTATCATGCAAAAAGGAAGCCATATGTGAACATGGTCCAGAAGCGCCGTCGTGTCCTGTGGGCCAAGGCTCATTTAAAATGGACTATTTCAAAGTGGAATAGTGTTTTATGGTCAGACGAGTCCAAATTTGACATTCTTGTTGGAAATCACGGACGCCGTGTCCTCCGGGCTAAAGAGGAGGGAGACCTTCCAGCATGTTATCAGCGTTCAGTTCAAAAGCCAGCATCTCTGATGGTATGGGGGTGCATAAGTGCATACGGTATGGGCAGCTTGCATGTTTTGGAAGGTTCTGTGAATGCTGAAAGGTATATAAAGGTTTTAGAGCAACATATGCTTCCCTCCAAACAACGTCTATTTCAGGGAAGGCCTTGTTTATTTCAGCAGGACAATGCAAAACCACATACTGCAGCTATAACAACAGCATGGCTTCGTCGTAGAAGAGTCCGGGTGCTAACCTGGCCTGCCTGCAGTCCAGATCTTTCACCTATAGAGAACATTTGGCGCATCATTAAACGAAAAATACGTCAAAGACGACCACGAACTCTTCAGCAGCTGGAAATCTATATAAGGCAACAATGGGACCAAATTCCAACAGCAAAACTCCAGCAACTCATAGCCTCAATGCCCAGACGTCTTCAAACTGTTTTGAAAAGAAAAGGAGATGCTACACCATGGTAAACATGCCCCGTCCCAACTATTTTGAGACCTGTAGCAGAAATCAAAATTGAAATGAGCTCATTTTGTGCATAAAATTGTAAACTTTCTCAGTTTAAACATTTGCTATGTTATCTATGTTCTATTGTGAATAGAATATTGGCTCATGTGATTTGAAAGTCTTTTAGTTTTCATTTTATTAAAATTTAAAAAACGTCCCAACTTTTCCGGAATTCGGGTTGTATAACATATTTCAAAATCTTTTTTTGAATTGAAAACATTTTAAACCGTGACCAGAATATGGTACAAATACTCGATGGTGTTTTAAAGTGAGCTTTAAATAAAAGTGTAATAATAAATTAAATTGTGTCATGTAGCTTGAGGCTACTTGTTGTGTTGTGCTAATGCACCTGCTGCAGGAGCTTTATATTCCATAATATATATATATATATATATTAAGAATTTGCATTTAAAGTTCCAATAATAGTTTTTTGTTGTTTGTTTTCTAACAAGACTTAAGTTAATAGATGGATTATTCATGTATAGTGGGATGACAGAGAGGCTATAATGGCTGAATTCAAACAATGTGAGAGGAAGGGGCTTAATACTGTCACTCAAATGAGCTGGATTTTATTTTTCCTTTTTTGTACGCTGACCTAAACACAGATGATTAGCTGATTTTCTTTAATCATTATTATTTTCTCTTCTTTGTTCTATGCTGTGTGTATAACATGGTCAGGTTCAGAAGTGTTTTAGAACATTGCTATATTGCCGCCTTTGCTGGTTTAGGTTTATTGATTCGATTGATGAAAAAACAGAGAAACTCTCATATACACACAATTGTTAGCTGAATTTTCTGATATTACACATTAATGTAAGCTGAGCATTTGCTTTGATGTTCTTGAGTATGCGGTGTGTTTAACACAGTCAGGTTCAAATGTGGGTGCAAAATATCCATTAGAACTCCAGCAGAGGTTTGTCAGAGTGTTCACATTGTACTATTGCCTTGTGGGAAAGTGAGAAATGTTAAATAAAGAAACATGGTAAAAAGATGAAAATGACTTGATTTTACTTTCAATTCCTTTTACATTCTCCAAAGTTTTTAACATTAACATTTTTCATAACTCCATGTAGGATGTTTCTGTACATAAATGTAAGCACTGTGGTAGTAATAATGCAATATTTAGAAAATGTACTCTTGTACTATTGATACTCAAGTACTTCAGTAATTTTACTTAAGTAGACATCTGACTGTAGTACTTTTACTTGAGTAAAATTTTGCGAGGGGCATCTGTACTTTTACTCAAGTAATGAAACTCTGTCCGCCTTTGGTTAATTCTCAATTAGAACTTCTGTAGACATGTGACAGAAATAAAGTCTATTTGATGAGTAAATCTGTAAGTGAGCTAGTAATGCGGTTTGTGGAGTTGTTTTATCTGATACTGAGAGATTTATTGTATTTTATCTTCAGTTCATCCAAGGCTATGTCTAAAGAAAATTGTACTTTGTGTTCTTATTTCTCTTTTTTCCAGTGCTTATTCACAACAGGTGTTTAAATGATTGAAAGAATGTTTCAGGAACATCTTACTAAACCTTTACATAACATTCTACTAACATTAAGGAATCTGGATATTTTTATGTACTTGAAATGTTACAAATCAATATTCCTAGAATGTTGAATTTTAAATCAAAATGAAGTTGAAAGAACATTTGAGGAACATCATACCTTTTGAAAACATTCCTTTAACATCAAGAAAACTGGATATTTTTAATGTTCCTAGAACCAACACTGAACACTGAATACAAAAGAGATGTGGGCTTTGCTGTTGCAATGCAGTCTAACAGGGAAAGCTCAAGAGGTTTGCTCGGCCTTACCTATTGAAGGTTCCCTTGACTATGAAACGGTAAAGTCTGCTGTTTTGCGGGCATATGAGTTGGTCCCAGAGGCTTATCGGCAGAAGTTTCGGGGGCATATGGAAACAGTCAAACAAACTTTTGTTGAATTTGTGAGAGAAAAGAGAGTGTTTTTTGAAAAGTGGTGTCTTTCTAGCAGGGTTACATCCCTGGAGGAAATACAGGAGTTAATCTTGTTAGAAGAGTTTAAAAATTGCATTCCGGCTAACATTGTTGTGTATTTAAACAAACAGAAGGTCACTTCTCTAGCTGATGCTGCCGTTTTGGCAGACAAATTTGTGCTGACACACAAGAATGTTTTTTCTTTGGGTGCAACTGTCAAAATGCAGGCGGAAAATTCGGTGCAGCATGTTGCACGTCCGTTTAATAATGAAATGACTCGTAAATCAAATGGGGGTGCTGACAAGCGAGTTTGTTTCTTTTGCCTCGATTCAAATCATCTGATTGCGGATTGTAGAGCATGGAAGCAGAAGAGTGGTGCTTATAAGACTAAAAATGTTGCACTTGTTGATTCCGTACAATCTAACACAGATAAAGAGATGTATGAGCCTTTTTTGTTTAGGAGTACAGTCTTGTTATCGTGTGATTTGGAGTTTAAGCCTGTAACAATTCTGCGTGATATGGGGGCAGCTCAATCTTTTATATCTGCGGGAATCTTGCCGTTTTCCGATACTACTTTTACTGGTCAGGAAGTATTGGTACGTGGAATTGAGATGCGTTGTGTGAATGTACCACTTCATATTGCATACTTGAAATCTGATATTGTTAGTGGGGTAGTCAACTTGGCTGTGCGTGAACAGTTACCTGTAGAGGGTGTTGACTTGATTCTGGGGAATGATCTTGCAGCTCTGAGCTATCTCTGAGCTATCTTTAGCTGTTGCACAGAGAGCAGACCCTTCTTTGGTCAAGTGCATAAAGGCTGTTGAGAATAGTGTCCATGATTCTAATTCAGGGGTGGTTTACTTTTGAGAGGAGGGCTTGCTGATGCGCAGATGGAAACAACAGAAGGAAGAGCTTGGCTGGCAGGAGGTGCAGCAAATAGTTTTGCCATCTACTTATCGGCAAAAGGTTTTGAAACTCGCCCATGAGAATTTTCTTTCTGGTCATGTTGGTATAACTAAAACCTATTACCGCATTTCTAGATATTTTTCTGGCCTGGACTTAAGAACTCTGTTTCTAAATATTGTAAATCATGCCATGTCTGCCAGATGGCAAGCAAGCCAAATCAGAAAATTCCTTCTGCACCCCTTTGTCCGATTCCTGTTGTAGATGATCCATTTGACCGACTGATTATTGACTGTGTCAGACCACTGCCAAAAGGGAAAGCAGGACATCAGTATATCTTCACAATAATGTGTGCGACAACCCGTTTTGTTGAAGCAATTCCATTTCGTACATTGAGGCCTAAGGTGGTTGTAAAAGAGCTTCTTAAGTTCTGTACTACGTTTGGATTACCAAGGATCATACAGAGTGATCAGGGCTCGAATTTTACCACCGAGGTTTTCAGGCAGGCTCTAGGGATGCTGGGTATTGGCCACCAAATGTCTAGTGCCTATCATCCCGAATCCCAGGGGGCCGTGGAAAGTTTTCACCAAACCCTCAAAGCGATGTTGCGACGTTATTGTATCGAGACTGGTAGAGACTGGGCTGAGGGTCTTCCTTATTTGATGTTTGCAACCAGAGAGACTGTACAGGAGTCTCTTGGTTTCAGCCCTGCTGAACTCGTGTTTGGGCACACTATGCGGGGTCCATTGAAATTACTAAGTGGTCAGTTGTTAAGCCAGCCATCTAGACCTGTGCCTGTTGATGAGTATGTTACCTCCATCCGTGAAAAGCTAGGTAAAGCACGAGACCTGGCTAAGTTTAACTGAAACTCAGTTAAAAATGAAAGAACGGTTTGATGTAAAAATTGTAAAACGAGACTTTTCACCTGGTGATCAGGTTTTAGATTTGCTGCCAATGCCTGGGTCGATTCTGCATGCCAAATTTGCTGGTCCGTATTTGATTGAAAGGAGGTTGAATGAAACCAACTATGTTGTTGCTACACCGGACCGAAAGTGCAAGAATCGTGTATGTCATGTGAATCGCCTTAAAGCTTATGTGAGTAGAACATCGTCTGATAACAATAGCAAGCAGGTTGATTCTCTCTTAACTTGTGCTGCTGCTACTGTGAGTGTAATAGCTACGTCCTTTACGGACGAGGATGAACTGCAAGGCGGAGGCTTTCCTATTTCTCCTACCCACCTTCAGAATTCTGCTATATTACAAGATCCCTCTTGTTTTCTTTCACATCTGACTGCAGAACAGTCTCATGACTTGTTGGAGTTGTTGAGTACTTTTTCTATCTTGTTTAGTGATGTCCCCGGTAGAACATCTGTCTGTGCTCATGACACTGATGTGGGGAATGCCAAACCAATAAAACAACACCCTTACAGACTAAATCCACGAAAGCGGGAAGTTATAAAAGTAGAAGTTGACTACCTGTTAAAACATGGTATGGACTTATTGAAGGGATATTGGCAGGTGCCCCTCACTAAACGAGCCTCTGAGATATCTGCATTTGTAAGCCCTAATAGCTTTTTACAATACAACGTTTTAGTTGGGGGAGGTCTAGCTGGCACAATGCCTGTCTGAGTGAAGATCAGACTAGGCCAGTGTGTGTCAGAGCAGTGGGGTGAAGACTGACTCTGTGATGGCTGTATTCACTCTGTCTGTAGGGAAGGAAAACCTGCAGCATTTGGGCTTAACTGGATAACTGATCATTTAGATTAATATTTAAACCTATGCAAAATGAGAGTGATAATGACAGTACCAACAACTTACCAGTATTGAGATCATCACAGCAGACTTCTATTGAGTCAGAGGAACAGTCACTGAAGTCATCCAGAGATATGTCTTCCTGAATCTGCAGTCTTTATAAAAAATAAATGAATAATAATAAAAAAAAAGTTAATTAGACACCATGCTTGCTCTTTTCAAGAGCCTCATAACCAAAAGCCCAATTGGAAACATGTAAACAAATAAATAAAGCTTTTTAAGCATCTACTTTGCCCAAGTATTCCCAGCTGGCATACACAGCAAAGGAACGACACAGTCTCTGAGAGCGGGACAGAAACATAAACTGCATGACTGATTTGGCGCTGGAAAGATTACGAGGGAAAAAAGAAGGTTAATCTATCAGCGTAAATGATGGACTGTCATATTTGTCAAGACTAGATGAAATGTGGAGAAAAAGGGTGAAAGAAACCAAAAAAGACAGATTGAGCTGGGCAAAGACATATGTGAGGAGAGGCAGAGGAAATACAAATTATAGCAACAGAACTGAATTGCTAAAAAAGTAACAAACCATGTAATACAATAAATGTATAGCAGTTAAAACATGTTAAGGCATTTGGAAAACACTTGAAACCCTCTAAAATAAAGCCTAATCAAAGTATAATTCAGTTTGTTGCACACTAGCTTGGTAGAACAGTGCATTTTCAATTCAGTTTCTGCAAGATTTTCTACCATTCATCATAACAAAATAAATAAATAAAAAATTGTTTACTCAATCTGTTGCTTAAAATAATTGTCTTTTGGATGTTTCAAGCTTGAAAGTTGTAACACAGGATAACTGATTAAAAACAGATCCTAATGTAATCCTGGTTTGTCTTGAGTGAATTTGATCTTTCCTGACTTAATTAAGCATGAGGCGTCAAGTTTTGAGACACAGTGCTTTTTGTAAACCCTGGTTTAATGATTTTATTTGCATATTTACATGGTTAACAATAGTATGTGCATCAAATTTAACTAATTTTCTATTAATCTTGTATAGATGACCTGAGAGGGCAACCTCTTGACCATGAATCTGACTCCAGTTAATGTAAGCATGATTCTTAACCTGGGTTTAAAAGTGAACTCTCTGAAAAACTGTACTTTTTTAACTACAAGAAGTGATTTTGTATCTAATATATACCTAATAGGTTTACAGTAGTACCTTAAAGGTACATAGTATTAATTTAAGGTACTAATACCCATCTTTTAAAGGTAGATAAGGTCCCTTTAAGGTTACTATCCCAGTTACAACATGTTGTATCTCTAAAAGTACAATTTCAAAAAAATATTTTGAGGGTAAAAGCATTATTAATGTGTTAGCCCAGGGTTACCCATAGTGTGACAAGAATTTAAGTGTGGTACACCTACTGTATGAAACGTCCTTGACGAAAATACCAGCATAGCTAGTCGAGGTGCAGATGGCTTTGATGGCTTAAATAGCAAGCCAAAAA
The DNA here is from genome assembly GCF_963082965.1 of Carassius carassius. Taxonomy (NCBI): domain Eukaryota; kingdom Metazoa; phylum Chordata; class Actinopteri; order Cypriniformes; family Cyprinidae; genus Carassius; species Carassius carassius. Next base: position 6,348,502 of record NC_081800.1, on the reverse strand, counting down.
GGTGCTAGAGAAAAGCATCAACTATGGTGGTCCACAATAAACTAAATCTGCACTAACCAAAATACAACGACTTGGCGTCCATTTCCCAAAGCATTGACTCAACTAACTAATATCCAGCTATGATCACAAGTTCTGTCATTACTAACAACGATTTAGCATTTCCTGAAACCGTTGTTCCAAGGAGCATTCACAAATAACATCGCAAACTTGTGTGGTTGGACCAATTCTCAACCTGTAGTTAAAATAATAGTTTCTTGTTAATTTCGCCAGTTTAATAGCACCTCTGATCTTTTCTGGTCCTGGTCTAAGCTAAACTCTTAATCAAAGTAGTGCTACAATCCTTCAGTACATTTTCCATAACTTACCTGTATCTGAAAGGTGCCACAGCAGCCATATTGACCTTAGGTGACTGTTTGGCTTTGAGCATCTCAACACAGGTCTCCTGCTTCGGGAATGCAGTAGTCACGAGTGGTGGTTTTTGTGGGACCTCCGGGCTGAGGTCATCTGGGGTGCACATCTCCTCATCTGAAAAACTACTAGAGGCACTGTTCTGCAGGGACACTCTCTCTCGACAGACTCTGAGGAGACCCATATCTACATTAGTGGCTGCTGGACCAGGCCTCAAGTTTTTGTTACTAAATCTGAATGAAGGGATTCCTGTCTTGCTGTGACTGCTTCCAGAAGCAGTGCTCTCCTCGATACATTTGAGTTCTTCTGAGATCAAACTGTTATCATTTTCCATTCTTCCCATATGAGAACGAAAGATTCCACTCTGAAAGTTTTTGTTGCCATTGGACCGAAGGTCAAGCAAACTCTTGGACCCATCCAGAGCACCCCTCGAAAGTGGGGACTCTTTCCGTCGAACTTGAGGACTGCTATGGACTGATCTAGAGTCTTGGGTCTGAGTTTGAGGACTCGTGGAAGAACGTTGACTAGGTGGACTGCCTCTTAGTAGCAGAAACTGGTTTCTGAGTGTGGTGTCCTTCAGCACATCTCTGGAGGAGACAGCTGTAGGGTTGCTGCTACAGGAGGCTTTGTTGCTAATGGGGACATGTGTGGACAGTATCTGAAGGCCACTACTGGTGCTCTTGGGCTCAGGTTTCGGGGAGGGGAGTCTGGTCCTATGCAGAGGAATGCCGGAGCCCGGCTGGACTCGTGGAAGACTCTTCACATTCACTCCCCCACTCATGGTGGCACCAAATCAGAAGCTGAGAAAAAAGGGGAACAAACACCATTAGAAACTAAGAACCAGTGCTTGTTTCTGAATTGCATGCCCACTTATTCTCTTCTGTCCTCTCCATAGCCATTGGTTTGTTGATGAAAAATCCTTCAATGCAAATTCAATATGAGAGGTAACTTCACCAATATAAAGGAAAACATGTAAGACACTGGTTTTGGGTTTGTATAGTACTGGATGTCTGACATGCATTTTCTGTATCCTATATAGGAGTTACAATGGTTTGAAGTACCATTTCAAACAAACATCTTCAGCTCTAAAGGCATTGCTCTGAGCAGGTGGAAATGGTGGATTTTGGATGAAAGGCCATCGCTATCGGCCTTGTTATGATGACTCTTTTTGTGTAAGCGTCAATGCTTACAAAATTACAGTAACAACGATATAAGATATTTCAGTTGATAAAAAAGCCTAGGAAACCCTGGCCAAAGAGTCGCAAAGTAAAAGAAGTGAAGTCACTACAGAAGCTAAAAGAAACTACTCTATTTAAATGGTACTCACAAATACATTCCCACCTGTTGCATTTAAACACAAATTACATTGGCTGTTTAACCAAATCTGGGAAAATTTCCTCAAGAGCTTCTCTAAGCAAAATCCTGCCAAATGGGAAGGATTTGGCATTAGTGGTTACGAGTCTTGTGAAAGAATTCAAGTGAAAGTACAGTCGTTATTTGAAATACTTGCTTTAGAATCAAAGCAGGTGATTATATCAATCAAATTTTGTTAAGCCAACAAAACTCTTTCCAAATACTATAAAGCTCCATCTGGTCACCCAAATAAATCTACAGTACTAGCAATGCAGAGATTCACAGTGGTTTAGTCAAAGACCTTTAAACCCCTGCCAGCTCTGTTATTCTGGCAGATATATCTGACATTCAGTGCCCAAATGTCCTAAAGGCTTTCATCCCAGCCCACAGACTGGCCAAAATGGCCAACCCTCGCTGTTTACTAACAGTCCCATGGTAACTATGACCTTCAAATGTACAGGCAAAACTCAATCCATCAAAACCAGGACCCTGCAAACAACAGGCAGTAATGCTTTCTGGCAATCGAAATCAGAGCAAGTGTTACGATTCAGAGACTGTGGGACACCCCACGAGTGTTGGGATGCAAGCAGAGTCATCTGCGGCCTGAATTCAAGTCACAAACCTCACAACAAATTTCACATTGAAGACAGGACGCAATACAATAGAAATGATTTAAACGGTTTACATATTTTTAGTTGTTGAATGTTAGACTTAGGAATGTTTAGTTTTCCCTGAGAGATAAACAAGAAAATAACTTCAAGTACAGAGAGGCAGTAAAGACACTCCTCGCTTAATCTACTTTTATTCATGTCTTTTTTAAAGTTACGTTATATTTAGCCACAAAACTAACCAAGTACATTTGTCTAATCAACAAGCATAAAAAGCATAAAAGTTGTCTATATATCAGTGTCGTAAGAATTTTAAATCAAAATATCAAAACTACATCTATTAAAATGTTTAGCTTTTTTGTGTACTGAAATAAAGATGAAGTAAAACATAAATAGATGAAAAACAAAGTATTTAAATGCAAATTAGAAATGTTGCCTTTGAAGTAACTTGAATAAATTAAAAATAAAACTGCAATAAAATGAATTAATAAAAAGGACATTCAATTACTATAATGTAATAGTTTAATGAATTTGTATAATACATTTTATTATGAAGTATAGTATAAAAGTATATTATAAATAATTCTAAATATTTCACTAATATATATATATATATATGCTGTCCTTCAATTTAAAATGTCTGTCATATTATTGCTATAGTTGCTGGTTAACAAATAATCAATAACAAAAAAAAAACTTTAGTCAACTATTTGTTTAAGGTACTGTGCTCTCGGAACAAGAGTAATTTTTATCAATGTCAGATTAGGTGAAGTTGTCACAATTTTGGCATGTTGTCACAAAATGTATATTTTTTTTCAGGGCTGTAACAGTGAAAATACCAAATAGCTTCTTTAGTTGTTTTCTTTTTTTATAGACAAGACTTCAAGGAATCCCTCCCATGGTATACAGAAACTGAGTTTTGTAAAATAAGCATTACAATTTCCACTGGATTGAAAAAGTGTGACAACTACCCCCAGCAATTTCTGTTTCCACAACTAGACTAACAGGAGCAGAGAACGTCATTTTGATAAAACAAAGCAAAATTCCATCACAGCCTTTTCCAAATTCTGCTTTAATGTAGTTCGGGTTACTTTCACCCACAGTCCTGTCACAACAGGATAAGATCAAGCCAAATAAAATATAACAGTGAGAAATATTTCACAAATACACTGACACATAAGAATAAGGCCGTTGCTCAAATACTCGAATCTAATAAATAATATACTGGGAGAAGCATAAAATAAGCTCTCAGTAAATTCAGTAAAAGACAGGGTCTAATAGTTCATTTCATCATAGTATGTATCTTAAAGGTTTCAGTTAACATTTGATAAGCATTAGAACTCAAATACATCAGAATTGTTTATGTATTAGAGTTCATAATTTAGTACTGTAGATTCCCTACATCATTACTCAAGGTTTATTATTATTGTTATTATTATTTTTTTAATTGTGTCACAGGTGTACAGGCAAAAACAATAATTATATCAAAAACTATTAAGTTGTAAAAACTATTCTAAATTTAAGACAACAGTGGAGTCCACATCACAATGATAATGGCACAGAGCAACAATATCAATGGAATCAATTTCAGAATGATTTTTTCCAGCTCATGAACAATAAAACCATTGATAGCTGATCAGAATCCACCTGAATTTAAAGAGCACAATCATTTAAAACAGCAACTGCAGCACATGCTTACAATGAACATAATCAATTTATCAAAGTTATCAATTATCAATCTATCAAAGTTATCAATTATCAATTTATCAAAGTTATCAATTAGTTATTGTTCTTAGTCTGAAACTGGCTTTTAGGGCCCAATGTCCTTACTAATAAAGAAATATTTTGACAACTGATGTGAGAACATTTTATGTCCTCATTGTTAAAAATATTTGTTAAAAATGTATATTTAAAGGGTTAGTTCACCCAAAAATGAAAATTCTGTCATGAATTATTCACCTTTATGTCGTTCCAAACCCATAAGACCTTCATTCATCTTCAGAAACAAAAATTAAGGAGCCTGGTCTCATGAAAATGCTTATAAATATTACACCAAATAAAAATGAAATCTCGTGGTATTGATACTCAAAAATGGACTTTGGCCTGTACATGCTACGCTCGTATTTGGCATGCATATAACGTGCAGTTTTCAGATACATAAGATGCAAAATTTGTTGGCATGCATATTATATGCAGTTTTCGTGCACATATGATACGCATCTACCCCACAACCCCAATCCTACCCATCATGTGGCATATACACGCCAAAGTCCATTTTTGCATATCAATACCACAAGTTTTCATTTTTATTTGGCGTACTTTTTATGTGCACTTTCATGAAATCGTGTTGACATTGCAGTTGTTTTGCTGTCTATGGGAGGGACAGAGAGCTGTCAGATTTCATCAAAAATGTCTTAATTTGTGTTCTGAAGATGAATGAAGGTCTCAGTTTAAACATTTGATATGTCATCTATGTCGTGTTCTGAATAAAATATTGAAATTTGAAACTTCCACATCACTGCATTTTGTTTTTATTTACAATTTGTACAGTGTCCCAACTTTTTTTGGAATCGGGTTTGTATTTCACCAGAAGTTCTGTCTGATAAAAATGTCTTTGTACTTTGTTGCAGTCTCCATGATTTTGTTGTTGCTGTTCCATCTCTTTAGTTTAGTTTTCTACTTTGAAACGACGAACCCGGCCAGTGCTGCCACCTTGTGGAACAACGGAATAGTGCAAAACCAAGTCAATGCACATGTGCGAACTGTGCTTACAAAGTATGCATGGTTACAAAATTTGGATGGTGCACATACAGTACTTGCATACTATTTTGGCGATGACATGTGCATCATTCAAACTGTATACGGACCCTTGTGTACACCTAAAAACCAAAGTATACCTTGGCCTTTACATGAGACGGTAATGCACTACACCCTTCAAAGAACTCACTTCAAGGGATCTGCCCTTCAAAGGGAATAGATCATAGGGATAGTCACTTCCATTTGGAATGCACCCTCAGATGTACTACATCCACCATGTTGTCATTGTCATGTGATCTGCCAGTGCCAATTGTGTCACATCACTTCCCTTCATAAATCCTCTCCCGTGGACTCATGGGATAGTAAAGTATCCATCAGAATCGCACTTCAGAATATCACAGAAAGTAGTAGGTCATCCGGTTACTTTTCGCCTACTGTAACTATGAATTTGGACAAGCTGCCCTTTTGGCATACTGTTTCTCCTACTATAGTAGAGGAGTAATTGCTCATGTGATATTGCTAAACTGTATAATATTATGTAAATATAAGACATATCCTGAATTTTAGGAGCTTATAACTGCATTCTCATAGGCTACATAACGCAGTCAGTGATCCTGCATCATCTTTGTCAGCACCTGCATGCAATGTAAGTATGCAGTAAGTAATGTAACAGGTGCACATGGGGAGTTAAATTCGCTATTAATTTTATCAGAATTTTTTAATCATAACAACAATTTTATCAGCCCTAGTATAACTGTGCTAGATTAAATAAAAGAAAAGAAAAAACTCAAAACTGTAAAGCCAAAGACACATATAATATATATATACTGATGTGGCATATTCTCTCAAAATGGAGCTGGATGACATGTGTAACATTGACTCTGCATGACAGACAGAAATGTGGGTCAACACAGTCAAGCTTTTCAGATTATCAGAGACTGAAAACTAAGTCAAGAGTATTGATTTTTGAAGGCTGTTCTTAACAATGTTTCTAAGATATTATAACATTGTAAATATGATTCATTGACATTTATTGTTAATCTCACACAGAGAAGCTTTTGACAATGAGTATGAAGTCTGGACCAGTTTGCAGCTCATTCTGGCTATGTATCGCCCACACTGACAGTAAGAGTGTGTCTGACCGACATGAAAAGTGGTCAATTACAGTTTTCACCAGAGCTGAATGACCTCTTTCAGAATCCCGGACGTAAGCAGTAGGTTATCCAGCTAGGTACTTTTTGCCTACTGTTTTTTGAAAATGATGTACACTCAACCAACCACTTTATTAGGTACACCTGTTCAACTGCTTATTAATGCAAATATCTAATCATCCAATCACATTTTTTTTTTCTGATGACCAGCTGACATCTGCTTTTAAAAGTGACCCATATCTGATATCAGCATTTACAGTATAAACTTGGGGAAACAACCCAGGGTAGATGTACAGGTTGCCAGGAACAACGTCACGCAACCCCATCATTTCACCAACAAAGAGAAGTTATCAGAAAACTTAGAAATAAATCACTGGAACATGCACGATCACAAAACGAACATGATTAAAGAGGCATTTGTTTGCATGCTTTGTTAAATATTTAAATTCAAAAGCATCGATGTTTTACTATAGAATAAGTGATACATTGATCATAATGAATTAATTTATCAGGACTCAAAATTAATCACACAGAAATAAATTTATTTCTATTTTATTTATTTATTTTATACGCTTATGAAAATAGCCTGCTTATTCAGTCGAGTCTTCTTTCTGTTTATTTGTAGCCACAGTAGCCTATACGTCACATTTAGAATTAATGATAATATCTCTATTTTTATAAAAGCTCCCGAACAAAAACATTATTATATTTTTATGATAGGCTACGTGGAGCTAAACTCTCGATATGAGACTTGTGACAGATAATATAAGTTACTAAATAAATACATGATTGTGATAGAGAATAAGAAGCTGACACCTGATTTCTCCAAGTTGTTACATTTACCATGTTTACTATGGTAACGTTAATGTTTAACGTGCATAGTCTTTTACATCGCTTAAAATATTTCTGCCTTGTTTAGTGATTATAATCCACATCGGATCAAGTTATGTCAAACATTAGCTGCTGACTGAAAGTGAGTTTTGAGCTCAACTGATTTTAAAAAGTCTTTAATGCTGGTGTTAAAGCTGTTATCTTTCTGAAATGATCCGCGCTGACGCTCTCCAGACACGGAGAAACCCCGCCTTTGTTCATAACCCCTCCTCTAGCCCCAGCTGGCCCGCTTTGGCCCAAGGTTTTCGTCGGGCCAAAAAACCCTGGCCGTTGGCCCCGAGGAAGCCCCGACGAGGCACGATCAAGCCCCGGAAGTGACAGTGGAAACACGACTGGCCCTGGCACGCACTAGCACGCCCGGTTTAAGCTCGATAGTGGAAACATGGCTATTGTTTAAATGCCACGACCTACCTGACTATTGTCCACCCAAAAGTGGGTCCAACCCTGTACTAGCAAGGTGTACCAAAGAAAGTGGCCAGTAAGTGTATTTTGGTCTTTTGGTATACTGGTTTTCGTATAGTACTTTATATAGTAGGGAAGTAAGCATCTTCGGATGAGTCATGAGTGTGATACCAACACTAAAGTTAGGATTCACCCACCCATTTGCTATTTCCATGAATTACCGGTTCCATGTATCAGTTCCTCTAAAAGCAGCAGCTGAACTGTTAATACCTATTATCACAGAGAAGAGCTGCAGTTTAATAGCCACTAAGAAGCATCATTTGTTTGGGCCTTCATATACGCCAAACTCTATATCAGTCAAACCCTCAGCAGTAACGTGCTGGAAAGGAAAGTAAGATATTGCAACTGAGGACCTTTTATGTGCACAACATCTTTGTCTCATGACCTTGAAATAAATATCTGTCTCTCAAGTCAGTCTGTTATCGGTTATCGAATCCATTGACAATGATTGTCTGTTTTCATGTTCTATGATATTTCAATTCAGAAAGAGGAAGAATGAGCCAAACAGGTCATGAATGACTGCAGACAGACACTGAGCCCATCAATGTCCATCCTTTTCTTTGTTTTTTTAATTAATAATCCTATAAATGTCAGGGGAGGTCTGGGGCTCTACTGCCCTATTTATAATCATTAGGAGTCTAGCGGCAGCAGATGGGACCCCGCTTTGGTGTGTAATGCAATGGAAATTTCCATTCTGAAAAAAGTCAATCAGACACATGCTTAAACACAAGGTAAGACACAGTATGTACGTTATTTTTTATTCTATTTATTGTATGGTTGTAGCTAGTATGTATGTTGTATTTTTATTTTATTTGTGATGGTAGGGTAGCCTATGTATAAATATAAGTATAACTAAAAAACCTATTTTTTTATATAATGGAAGCTAATATATATATGTGTTTTATTATATATATATATATACATGTATGTGTGAGTTAGATAATGTGCGTGCTTTATTTTTTATTTATATGATAGTGATAGTAGCTAATGTTATATTTTTTGTTTTATTTTATATATAATGATAGCTAATATGCATGTTTTTTTTGTATTATGTAATGTTTTTTTCTAGCTGTAATTTGTGCATGATTGCAGCTAATATACATTTTGTTTTTGTTTCATTTTAAATATGATTGTACATAATATGCCTTTTTTTCATGTATGATGGTATCTAACATACTGTGTTTTACTTTTATTTATGATGATAGCTAATGTGTATGTTTTATTCATGTTTTATTTTAGGATGCCAGCTAATATGTTTGATTTGCTTTTATGGATCATGCTAACTATGTATGTCTTATTTTTGTTTTATTTCATCATTCTAGAAAATATGTATGTATGTTGGCATGCATCAACCTACACATACTCAACACCCATTGCTGCGTAGACTAGTCTTACAACTTGCCTTACCAGTCATCTAATTTTTTTCTTCAAGACAGAACTTTTTCATGTCTGTTGTATAAAAATGTATCCTGATCTAATATGATTCTGAAAAGTAACTGCTAGTTGGTGAGACTAGTTGCTGACACAGTCTTAGTAACTACATTTATGTAACCAGCCCCATGAACAGAGAACTGTTTTTTAACAAGCAAAGATGCTCATAAAGGTGAAAACCACAGGAGGTTTCACATGGAGTTTATCTCGGTCTGTGCTGACCTCACACCTGATGTCTACCTCCTTATCACGAGTCAACACATGGACTGATTGGACTGTTGACATGGAGGCTGCCAGGCAAACAACATTCAAGGCTGACCTGCCTGCTAAACCAAACAGCAGACCATTATTTTCTCTGAGAGATCTCATGAGAAAGTGCATCTGCAATCTGCTCTGCACTGATTACAAAACGAGCTTTAGCTCAGTCTGAATCTGTGTAAAGTCTGCCACCTATTGCTTGGCATAAGAAGTGGCACAAACAGAATGGTTTCATTTTCCAATGAATATCCAACCATGACACTCTCTTTTTATTTCCATATGTTCCATAAAAGACAATATGAGTGTGACGACCAAACAGTGAGTCTTTAGAACTTTCCTGAAAGCACTGAGAGTCCACAAACCCTATCGTCAAATGAAATTTGCATTTAAAGTGGGTCCTCGTTCCCTCTGGATGGCATAAAAACAAAACAGAATTAATAACATGGCCTTGTTGTGAATGAAAGCGTTAGTTAGGCAGCTATTTGTGGTAAATACATAGAAACATTCACCATGTTGCAGTGATTGTTGCAACAGTAAAACTGTAATCAGATTTATCTTAATTTAATTTAAATCATGTATTATAATAACTAATATTTGTTTTACTTTATTTTATGTATTCAGGTTGCATGATGTTAGCTAATGTGTGTTTGTTTTATTTTATGCATTATGGCAGATAATAAATATGTTTTTTATGTATTGTAGCTTTATTTTTGTTGTATTTTATGTATGATTTTAACTATTAAGTATGTTTTGTTTCATTAAATGCATGATGTAAGGTTATGTGTATGTTTTATTTTATGTATGATGGTAGCTTATAAGTAGTGTTTATTTTTTTGTTTGTTGTGTATGATGGGAGCTTAAACAGTATGTTTTATTTTTATTTTATTTCATTCATGATGGTAGCTAATATGTATGATTTACGTGTTTTATTTTAAACATTCGTCTTTAATTTTTCCACTTTCCATTTTCCATTGTCTTAATTTACCCAAATTACCCAAATAAAATTTTCTAAAACAATTTAGCTGTGATTGTTGCTTATTAGTCAGCTGCCACAAGACTTTTAACTTTAATTGCGGCTAACACATGTTCTGAATGTACCTTCTACTTCCTTAAAACCACATGTTGTTTGACCAATTAGATGAAGTCTGAGAAACACGGCAGACAATGAGCCGGTTAATCACAAACCAGTGTGTTTTCACTTGTTGAGTGACAGTGTGACTCATGAAGACAAGCACAATGGACACCCGGTCAGTGGTCCCTCTCCTTTACACTCAGTTCACTTCAGTTCAGCACATCTGAAGAGACTCAGAATCAGCTCTGACCCTCCTCTATTGCTGACTATTGTGGGTAGGTGTGTGTGTAATGAGAAAAGGTTAAAAAGGGTTGAGTCTTGCCCGAAGCTCTTCTGTCTCATCAGAGCAGTATTTGATCCTGTCACTCATCAATTAACCTCACTCTGTATCTGATGTTGCCACAATGTCATATACTTAATGCAAACAGCATATGTTACAAAGCACATTCATTTAAAAAGGATTGATACAAATATGTATACTTAAAAAAATCAGTGGCTTATAATAAACAGATGTTACAGCACAGCACCTCACTGTCAGGATATCAGTCTGATATTTAAAAATGATTGTATGCAATCTGTTGCTTTTCCCTCTGTGAAGAATTTGTCCATTTAATCTGCTCATCACAACAGTACTTGAACATATAATATTTTGATTTTTATAATAATTTTGACTGGACACACAGCCTTTATAATATAACAACTGCTATAATATAATATAATATAATATAATATAATATAATATAATATAATATAATATAATATAATATAATATAATATAATATAATATAATAATATAATATAATATAATATAATATAATATAATATAATATAATATAATATAATATAATATAATATAATATATGGCATTTTAAAAAAACCTTGATTTGATTCCATTTCTAGCCCCTTTTTCTCCTTTTATTGTAAACTATTTCTACAGTATAACAATAAAATAATCACAAAACATTTTCATGGTTAAATCAATATTGTTAATTTTGTATTTTATTAATGTTGTATTTATATTATATTATGTTATGTTATGTTATGTTATGTTATATTATATTATATTATATTATATTATATTATATTATATTATATTATATTATATTATATTATATTATATTATATTATATTATATTATATTATATTATATTATATTATATTATATTATATTATATTATATTATATTATATTATATTATATTATATTATATTATATTATATTATAGCAGTTGTTATATTATAAAGGCTGTGTGTCCAGTCAAAATCTACAATGTTTTTGGCACAAACTCATCTGTCACTTGGAAGAAATTAGTCAAATTAGAAAATTGCCAACATGACATGCCCTCAACCTCAAATAATCTGAACAAAACTACTCAAAAGAAGATACGACCCAGTTCTGGACTACATTGATACAGGTTTAGATGCAGATAAACATGGTTTGTGATGTCCATATTTTGTATTATTGGTTGCTGTGACCATGAAAGCAGAGAAATCCAAAAATCCTTTTATGAACCAAACTCTAAAGACAAATCTGTTGAGTTATTCAAAAGAAGTCATCAAGATCTCAACCTCACTGAGCCTCAAATAAGTGTGAATTTAGCTACAATGTCACTCATCACACCGCAAAGCACAAAAGTGTATAATCATTTAGATTCTGATTTATTTTTTTTTTTTTAACTTCAGTATTTTAGCATTTAGGATATAATGACACGGTTAAGTAGAGTAAAGCTGCTGCCAAACACATCCACCGGTTTCACAGCATCAGGAATCACTGTATTAAAATAAATCACACAATCACCTGATGTTAACTATTCAAACATCCACTCTGTCCTGAGAAACTATCATCATCTTCCCATAACACAGTGACAATCATTCTCACACATCCAATAACTACCATTAAAATAACATGTCAGTGTAACATCCCTTACCTTACGGCTTCACTGTACAGTACGTTTCTTTCTACTGCCGTTGAGAAGCGAAGGGCTATGGATCCGTGTGCGATCCTAAGAAACAATAGGATGTGTTTTTTCCTGGATTACTTGCATCCTTTGGCATGCTTTCACAATGAAACACAAAGTCCACTTGGAGGAAACAGGAAATTGTTTCGCAGGGCAGGGAAGCCCTCGGCCAATCAGCGGTTTTCAATTCTGTCAACGCGAGGAAGTCTTACTCATTCACAAAAGTTATTGAAAGCTGACCTAACTCTGAAGTCATATTTCTGATATGACCCACAATGACAATGTCCAAACAATGTTCAAAAACCCAGTATCATCCAGTTAACCGGATCCATTCTGAAAGCATGGCTCTCTGAGAGTAAACACACACGTACTCTCTGCAGTCCTCAATCTCACTGTCCCGTCGCACATGATGGGTCACTAACAAGTGTCACACTGACTCACCGATCCTGCGTAGCCCTGACTCAGAATGACTCACTCATTACTCCTCCAAAACACAGCCAACAGATGAAAATCTATATCCACATCTGGCACAAAGCACTTCCTGTTTGGAATCCAAGCATCTCTGCTGCTTCTCTGCTACAGAGATGCCTAAGGGTTGTATCTTGCCATCTCTCTCTCTCTCTCTCTCTCTCTCTCTCTCTCGATCACGTCACACCCCTCCTGCCGCAGTCCGCCTGCAGTCCAGATCCCCCCATCCCTTATCGCTCCCTCTTTGGCTTTTTCTCTCTCTATCTGCCAGTAAATAGACCCGTTGGCTGGGCTCCTGCTCGGTGTGAAATATTAGCTCTCTCCTACAGCAGTAGCTACCTGGGCCATTAGGAGGTAAATTTTGTTCACACTTTAGTTGACATTAAATACTTTTGGGAAATGTCAAACACTACTGAGAGTTGTGAAAATGATGTGATAGGACTTTTATACAGTACATGCCATTGTAAAGACTGTAAGTATATTCCTCAGACTTGTTTGAATTTGCATAAATCTACATAGAACTGATAAAATGTAAAAGTGTGCACTGAATGCATACATGTAAAATTCAATATGGCTTCTACTGAATAAAGGCCTACTTACACCAGAAATGATAACAATAGCAGGCCTTAAGGGGGCATTCAAACATAATGTTTTTTTCCATTCCACTCTGCAACTTTAGCATTGTTTTCTATGTAAGCACATTAGACATCTTTGACTGTTGAGCTTGCGTCTTTTGCAGTGGCTCACGCGTGACATGAAAATCTAAAAATGTAATGGTTAAGGTAAAAGCAGTCCAACCTTTAAAAAGCACACCTCGAGTTTTTAAAGGCTTGTGGTTTCATTTAATAAATTAATTTTATTCGTCACCTACATTCTACGTGTATAAACAGATGTTTGCAGATGGCCATGAACAGTTTAGTGTAATAGTTAACAAAGTACATAGAACATATAAGCTCCAGGCAGTAATCAAAGTCCTTCTACAAGCTGCAGGATTCAATATTCAACACCTTCATTTTGAGAGCACACTGAACAACATATTTTCAACCTCATTAGCTTTGACACTTGTCTAACAAATAGGGAAGAATCAGCCCCTGGGGTGCGTAGCGTACAACTAACACCCTCTTCATTTTGACATACTTAAAATACCACTTCAATCACTGTAATTTTGCATCAGAATCAAGTAAAAAGGTGCTAAAATAAGACCGGTCTTTTTAAAAGCGGGGAATAACAGTAATTTAGGCCTGTTTGAGAGGGACTGGGTGTAAGAACGCTAACTAGCTGTTAGCGACAGAGGGTATGTTTTAATGAGGACCGCAGGAGACACAGCTGTTCTTGTAAACGGGCATCTTCTCCGTTTCAAACACCAATTAACGCAGTGGGTGATGAATTTACAGAGAATTGGGATGTCATCTCTAGCTGAGACTTGGATACTTTATCAGCATGCTAACTTGCAGGCTAAAGGTTAGAAAAATACAAAATCACAACAATGCTTGCTGTGGTAATTAGCTTTCTGCTTAGATTATAGAGTTTAGCAGAGCGCACTGTAAAACAAGAAGAAGAAAAAAGAAGAATATGTGCTGTTAAGAAAACTATTTCTACAAGATCTGCTAATTACAGGAATAGGTCATCTGCTATCAATCTCAGCCGTGTTCACATACATTCATAAATGGTGCATCAACATTTTTGCACCACTTTTGATGTCAGTGATGAGTGTTTAGTGAACCAATAATATCTGATCACATATTTATTTATTTTTATTTTTTGTGAATATCACAGTTTAAATTTCATTCTGTATAGCTCACGATGGATATGGGACACTTTTATAAGATTTTGTCCATCTCGGGTTCATTGGACAAACGAAAAACATCTTTGAAATATGATATTACCGGTAAGTTGTTTCTTGCTTGCTTTACAACATGTTCAAAGTGATACATCTAGTGAGAGACACTCATTTGGTTTTGTCTAAAACAAATAAACGTGAATCTGGCAATGTTTTCTGTATTTTATGTATTGTGGCAGTTTGGAAATGAAATGTCTGGTGAGTGGCGCTAAAAGGTAAAGGCTCTATTACACTTGAAAATAACACTCAAATGACACTAAACCCTACTTTAAACCTAAAAGGTGTGTGAACATGACTCATTTCAATTGTGACTCAGTCATAAGTGAAGTGCTGTAACAGGTGCACTAGAGCATGTTTACTACAACAGAAAAGCTGTACATATGGAGCCAGTTATGCAATGCAAACATTAAAGTGTATTTTTTTACAAATCATGCACTATGATAATGTGTTTTGAGATCATGACATACTGGAACCCTGTGAAAATAAGTACTTTGCAAATCTATCCCTGTAATCATAATTTGTGTCAAAAGGTTTTAAAGTTGTGTTTTACTGCCACTAGTGTTCATGTCAGCTGGAAACTGCAATGAATTAGGCCCAAATTAATTGGTGTGTTTTTGGAGTCAAGCAAAAACGTAGGTAGAAGCACGCTGATCCAGCACAAAAATAACTTATATTGCTTAAGCAGGAAAAACATAGGGGTTTCAAAAAACAAAAAGGTTATTAAAACCTATTTTGGATTAACTATTTGTTTAAAGAAACCCCAAAACAATCCACAAAATGCTGTGATTAACTACTCATTAAGAGAACTCAAGTATCCTAGGCAGCCATGTCATAAAAAGCATTCATTTGCAATATGGGTTGGTGCCATATGGCAACATGATGCTATCTGTGGTTATCAACCATGTATAGTATATTTTACACAATATCATGTTCACCTGAAAATTGATTAATAACCCCTTAAGAATGTATTAATAATTCTCAGAAACAAGAAAATGGATAAAGTGTAGTGAAAACTGGCCATGATTAATTTTAGATTCAAATATTTTAATGAACTCAAATATATTTAGCTGTGCACAAACACCAACGGGAAAATAATGCACAATAGTATTTTATGACTTCTTCATTGTTGGAGAGAGTGATTCACATGTTAATGCTGAGTCAGACAGACATGAGTAATATTATTATGCATCAAAACATATCACTCAATAAATAAGTGAAATACTGACAGGTTCCTTTGTTTTGAACAGATGGTGAAAGTCACTGACTCAATCCTTGGGGATTTAATAATAACTGCTCCCCCTCACTCTTGGACACAAGATCATTTTACAGACAATATCACCCGAGAACAATTTATCCCAGAAAGTGCTGAGGTGACTCAGCAGCTGAGTAACTGATCCTGAACAAATGGATCAAATTGACTGAACGGCTGTTTGTGGAAGACCACATCAGAATATAAAATACATCAACAGACAATGCGATCCCTTTAGACACACAACAGGGGAGCTGCGCAACATGCTGTACATCTAAATGAACAAACATATACAGATACACACTTGTGGTCTGCATGGGGCACAGAAAAGCCAGTAAACAACATCAATCTTGCTTACAGCTGTCTGACTGTAATTTACTGTGCCATTCCTGGGAGTCAGAGAGAAAGAATAAAGCTAAGAGGTGGGGATACATTAGATATATAGAGAAATGTAACATGATTACATTTAAATATAATATTTAAATAGAGCAGAAATTATGAAATGACACTGTACTATAGTAGACCTTTTTTCTGGTCTCTATATTGGCCCTTACAGGACAATAGTGGAACTGTAATCCACAGTGTGACTGAGAAGATGATAAAAATAGGTTTTAAACTGATATCAGACAAAGAAAATCAAGAAATATCATATCACAATTAATAAAATACAAGGTAACACTTTCTATGAAGTCCATATTTATAATACATTATAAGGGTATTCTTAAGGCATTATAATGAATGCATAAAGCATTATAAAAAACCTTATAATTGATAATATTCATGAGATGATACAAAATATTAAAAGTTTTTTTTTTTTATATAATGCATTATGCATTCATTATAATGCATTAAGAATACCTTTATAATGTATTATAAATAGAAAGTGTTACCAAATACAAATATGTTGGTATATTCTAGACTTGTGAATAGTCAGAGCATCAAACTAAAACTAAAATGGCATTCCCCAACATGGCAAACTGACCTTAATAATGAAGTCAACAGCTCAAGTATTATGCGCAGTATTTAAACAGAGAAATCTGGTGAAAGTTCAGTCTTGAGAACATTTCTCCTCGTGGGACAAGCATCCTCTCACATTGCAATCAAATGAAACTCATCCATGATACTAACAAAAGTCTGTAATACAGCAAGCATTGTTGGATCCATTTCTTCGTGACACTTATGGTATTTTCATCTTTAAAGTATTTCCATGCATACTGTGAAAAGTTACATTTCTAGCTAAGCTGACTCTTAATGCTATCTAAAAAACATAATTGCACGTCTAAAATTGCTTTTATAAAGCATGACAAAATAATTTTGAGTAACTTACATTTTAGACAAGATATCTCCAGTCATGTATGTTTGATCCGCAAACGAAAACTGTTCAACTGTTCCAAAAGAATCAGTTGAGTCAATGATTCAAAAGATTCTCATAAAGACAACTGTCACTTGATTAGTTGAATGAAGCAATCTGTTGGGTTAATGATTCAAATGAATCAGTTGAGTGAATGATTCAAATGACAAATGAAGACCGTCGCTTGTCACCACCTACTGGCGTAGCAATGTAATATGCAGAAAGAATCACTGAATCCATCAGAAATGCACACAGACATGCAAATAGTGAAACAGTCCAGCTGTTGGACTGTTATAACTACTCTTGACCAATCCATTTGGAGAACCAGAAGCATTGTATAATCAGGTGTTAAATCAACCAAAAATGAAAATTCTGTCATCATTCACTCACCCTCATGTCATTAAAACCTGTAAGACTTTTATATGCAGAACACAAAATAAGATAATTTGACTAATGTTGGTAACCAACCAGTTTGTTTACCATTGACTTACATAGTATGGTAAAAAAAAATTTTAAAAAATAAAAAAAAATAAAAACTTAACTATCGATTACAATTTTCATGTCCAGTAAATCATGGTAATATGCTTTATAAGTATCATCATCTACAGGGGAAATCTACAAACCATCCTGGTTGATCTATGCACATATATACAACCATTACAATCATCAAGACTTAAAAAGAAAGCATGCTACGAAGGAGATACAATAACTGACTGATTTCAAATCAAGCTAAATCAGTTGAAAAGAAATATAGAATAAAATGATTGTTCGAGCATGCTATCAAACCTTACATTTTTTCAACTCTCTATGCAGACTTGCGAATAAAATAAATAATAATAATAATAAATAAATAATCAGTGTGGATCTACTCACCGCATGAAGGCTGTCCAGTCACTGCAGAGCTGTGTATGTTTCCACTCTCCTCTGAAGTGTGTGAGTGTGTGTGGAAGCATAAGCTCTTCAAATGAAGGACGTGCATACACTAAGTCATGTGCACACTGAATTATCTGTTGTGTAGCACCAGAAGGTTCTTAGGCACAAAGACGAGGCCTATTGAGTGGCTTCTCCACAGATTACACACATTCCCATATGACAGTGCGCAGTGCAATGGGAGGGACACAGAGTGTGTGTGTGTGTGTGTGTGTGTGTGTGTGTGTGTGTCTGTGTGTGTGTCTGTGTGTGTGTATACTGGGGGTGAAGTCGGCTGAAGCCAAAATACTTGTGGCCCCAGGCACGCTTCATGCCAGCACTATTAGGGAAAGCTCGGAAGACGCCACCACAATGGTGAGCCTGTGCCAGTGTCACCCCGGCCTTTGTAAGCGTTTTACAGCCCGCTAATGATGCAGCGAACATAGCCATCTGTGTGCAGGGAGCCTTTTCTGAGTAGATAACACGAGAGAGACAGACAGATTAAGGAGGCAGTACAAAGCAAAGTTGGTATGAGATGATTATACGGTTCTTTGTTGAGAGCTTTTAATTGTTTGGGTATTCTTATGCAAATTACATGCAAAAAGGCGAGGATTGACTGAAGGAAATGAATTGGGATTTATGTCATAAGGGGATTTTACACAAACAGTGACTCATATTTGAAAGTGTAATTCAAATAAATTGAATGTTTCTGTCAAATATTTTTTTTTAACATAACCTTCCTTACGACGCAAATCTTGGACCATATGCCACATGATAATCTACATACAATAATCATCGATAGGAATGAAAAATGTAAAATATGTCATAATTTACTCACTCTCAAGTTGTTCCAAACCTGTAAGAATTTCTTTCTTCTGATGAACATGAACAAAAAAATATATAGATTTTGAAAAAGGTTGGTTACCAAACAGTTGCTGGTAGCCACTGACTTCCATAGTTTTATTTTATTTTATTTTACTTTATTTTATTTTGTCCTATTATGGAAATCAATTGAGACTAGAAACTGTGTGGTCTTTTGTTCTCAACAGAAGAAGAAAAAACTACTGTAGGTTTAAACACCATAAGGGCGAAGAAATGATGACAGAATCTTCATTTTTGGGTGAAATATCCCTTTAAGAATAATTTGAATGCACAGGATTAATACACTTGAGCTGCCAGGTTCATGGGGAAAGCAGGTCACAGCTGTGGTAATACACATCATGTCTTTGGTGTAAACTTGCAGACTAATAAATCTCTGCAACACACATACTGTCACCATTTAAGATAGTATTTAAGAGTTTAACTAACTGTGAGGTTTATTTTTTTTTTTTAGGGTTGTTAGATTCAGTTATTTGTTCAGAATGACAGAAACATTGCAAAAAACAAAGACTTTGTTGTGCAAACCTGCTGTGGCAGTACACAACCTCAAGGCAAGGGGGCGATAGAGTTTAGATAGATATAGTAGTATATGTACATTTAGTCATTTAGCAGATGCTTTTATCCAAAGGGACTTACAAATGAGGGCAATGGAAGCAATCAAAAACAACAAAAGAGCAATGTCATATAAGTGCTATAGCAAGTCTATATATATATAGACTTGCTATTTATTATATAATATAATATATATATTATATAATTTTATAATAAATGAAAAAAAATGGATAGAATACAAAAAGATTAGAATGGTAAGTTAGAATGTTTTTTTTTTGTTTGTTTGTTTTTTTAGAAATTAATTAGAATAGTGAGTGCTAAAGTTAGAGGGTCAAATAAAGATGGAAGAGATGGGTTTTAAGCCGACTCTTGAAGATGGCTATGGACTCAGCTCCTCAGATTGAGTTGGGGAGGTCATTCCACCAGGAGGGAACATTTCATTTAAAAGTCTGTAAAAGTGGCTTTGTGCTTCTTTGGGATGGCACAATCAAGCGACGTTCACTTGCAGAACGCAAGCTTCTAGAGGGCACATAAGTCTGAAGTAATACATTTAAGTAAAGGGGTGCAGAGCCAGTGGTGGTTTTGTAGGCAAATATCAATGCCTTGAATTTTATGCGAGCAGCTGTTTGAAGCCAGTGCAAATTGATAAACAGAGGTGTGTCGTGTATTCTTTTTGGCTCATTAAAAATTTATCTTGCTGCCGCGTTCCAGATTAATTGTGAAGGTTTGATAGAGCTGGCTGGAAGACCTGCCAAGAGGGCATTGCAATAGTCCAGCCTGGACAGAACAAGAGCTTGAACAAGGAGTTGTGCAGCATGATCCGATAGAAAGGGCTTGATCTTCTTGATGTTGAATAAAGCAAATCTGCAGGACCGGACAGTTTTAGCAATGTGGTCTGAAAAGGTTAGCTGATCATCAATCATAACTCCAAGGTTACTGGCTGTTTTTGAAGGAGTTATGGTTGATGTGCCCAACCTGATGGTGAAATTGTGATGAAACGATGGGTTTGCTGGAACCACTAGCAGTTCTGTCTTGGCAAGGTGAATTGAAGGTGATGGTCCTTCATCCAGTAAGAAATGTCTGTATGACAAGCTGAGATGTGAGCAGCTACCGTTGGATCATCAGGATGGAATGAAAGGTAGAGTTGAGTGTCATCAGTTGTTACGATCGGAGTCCAAATCAGAATCCAACAAGCAGGGGTCAAAACCAGAAATCAATCCAAACAAACAAACAATAGGGATAGGAACAGGAAAAGGAACTGGAACAGGAAACTCAGAAGACGAGGAAACTCGGAAGGCGAGGAAACTGGGTGACGGAATGAAAGGACTCCATGAAGACAAACTGAAAAAGACCGGTTAATATAGGCAGGCAATGACTATCAAGTGAAGACACCTGAGTGCAATTAACAGGAGTGCAATTACTGTGATGAAGGGACAAGGCTTTGTGGGAATTGTAGTGCCTACGGTGAGGTGCCTTTGGGGAAGTGAGACCACTAGTGGAGACTCAGGCAATACAGAGACCAGACAGCGTGACATCAGTATAGCAGTGGTATGAAAAGCCATGTTTCTGAATGACAGAACCTAATGATGTCATGTAGACAGAGAAGAGAAGTGGTCCAAGAACTGAGCCCTGAGGCACCTCAGTAGTTAGATTTTGCGACTTGGACACTTCACCTCTCCAAGATACTTTGAAGGACCTATCTGATAGGTAAGACTCAAAGCATTGAAGTGTGGTTCCTGAGATGCCTTTTGCCAGTAGAGTTGATAGGAGGATCTGGTGGTTAACCGTGTCAAAAGCAGCGGACAGATCAAGCAGGATAAGTACTGAAGATTTGGATTCCACTCTTGCCAGTCTTAGGGCTTCAACAACTGAGAGCAAGGCAGTCTCAGTTGAATGTCCACTTCTGATGCAAGATTGGTTGCTGTCAAGGAGGTTGTTCTGTGTGAGAAATGCAGAGACTTGGTTGAACACAGCTCGTTCAAGTGTTTTTGCAATGAAAGAAAGAAGGGAAATTGGTCTGTAGTTCTCTTAAAGAGATGGGTTGAGGGTGGGTTTCTTAAGACCTGTCTAAATGATGAAGGAAAAATACCAGTGTGGAGGGATATGTTAATGATGTGAGTGAGTGCAGGTACAACTGCAGGAGAAATAGTAGTAGTAGCCACCTACATGCTGACAGTTTAGTTTTCACTAGATTGCCATTCAGTGTTTCTCCTCCATGTGAATCTAAATACTTGTAATTGAACATTTGTAAAGATGAAGTTGTATTTAGTACAATTAGTATATTTAAAATATATTAGGCTACCTTTAAATGTACTATCGAAAAACATCTACAGTTGACATTTTAATAACATACAGAGGCATAACGCTAAACAGCTTCTTTGTCCCTTTCTCAAAATCATTCATTTGATGCCACACGATTGTGCCAGTGAGTCCTATATAAACATGTCTGAGCAGAATCAAGACTCTGTCTTTCCATCTACACAGTATTTTAATTGTAAAGGATAATTAATGTAATATATGCTATCTAATGTGACTTTTATTCAATCTCCAGCTCAGTCATCAGATTTTGTAAATGAATGAACTCGCTACAGCTATATAACCCATTTATATATCTCTAGTTCAAATACACCATGAGGAGAGAGCAAATGACCAGCATTAAACTCTGGGCCAGATGTGGAAGTTGGCTGTCATTTCTGAACTACAGTAGATATGACATGAAAACCTGTGGGTCAAATTTTGTATGTATGTTTTAGCCAACTGTGAATTATGGAAATGTTTTTGTGGTTAACATTTGGAAAAATGAATGTCTCTTGCTAAAATCGAGCAAATAATCAATATATTTACCAATAAGATCTTCATTTACTGGTACTAACACTGATTTGAACTCCACAATTAACAAAAATACCAATAAAATCAAGCTGCCGGATGTTTTTTAATATATGACTGTTCTGAAGTTCCTTTTTGTTGTGGCTAAGAACATTTCAATCAAATTAACTTTCAGTTATTTTCTGAAAATGTACTCCGCTTTCACTAGAGCTAATAGCTCCTTCAAAAGCAGCACTCACTACAGTAGATCATTCTAACACTGTAATTACCCAGCTACAGGAAGAGGTGCTTTGCAGTGCCTGATGGGATATTTAATTATCCTGAAGAGGAAGAGTAGTACATTGCCTACATATTAATGGTATTTCCAGACCCACCCAAGCAATATAAGATATGAAGGTCAGAGCCGCTTCGTTGGTTTTTAGCAGCTGGACTCCATCTGTTGATGTAAATGAACCATAAAATAACGGACTCTATATTGTCAGCAAGGTCTCTGAGCAAAAATCAAGTTCACTATTAAGCACAAACTATATATATATATATATATATATATATATATATATATATATATATATATATATATATATATATATATATATATATATATATATATATATATATATATATATATATATATATATATATATATACATATATAGTACATAGTACAGACCAAAAGTTTGGAAACATTATAAATAAATAAAGACAGCAGAGCAGTTTCCAACACTCATAATAAATCAGAATATTAGAATGATTTCTAAATGATCATGTGATAGACCGGATGTTACATGTGACACTGAAGGCTGGAGTAATGATGCCGAAAATTCAGCTTTGCATCACAGGAATAAATTATTATTTTAAAGTATATTCAAATAGAAAACTATTATTTTTATTTTCAGGAAGTTGTGGCCTAATGGTTAGAGAGTCGGACTGGCAATCGAAAGGTTGTGAGTTCGAGTCCCGGGCCGGCAGGAATTGTGGGTGGGGGGAGTGCATGTACAGTTCTCCCTCCACCTTCAATACCATGACTGAGGTGCCCTTGAGCAAGGCATTGAACCCCCAACTGCTCCCCGGGCGCCGCAGCATAAATGGCTGCCCACTGCTCCGGGTGTGTGTTCACAGTGTGTGTGTGTGTGTGTTCACTGCTCTGTGTGTGTGCACTTCAGATGGGTTAAATGCAGAGCACAAATTCTGAGTATGGGTCACTGTGCTTGGCTGAATGTCACTTCACTTTCACTTTTTCACTTCACTTAAGTTGTAATAATATTTCACATTATTACAGTACAGTTTCTGTATTTTTTATCAAATAAATGCAGGCTTGATGAGCAGAAGAAACTTCTTTCAAAAACATAAAAAATAGTAATGTTTCCAAACTTTTGGTCTGTACTGTATATATATGTATAATTGAACATTTTACTCACAATACCTCAAAAGTTTGGGGTCAGTAAGATTGTTTAATGTTCTTGAAATAAATCTCTTATGCTCAAGAAGGCTGCATTTATTTAATCAAAAATACAGTAAAAAAATAAAAAAAAGTAAACCAGTAATAACTATTATTAGAAATTAAAAGTACTATTTTCTGTTTTAATATGTTGTTGTATATATTTAATATATTGTAAACTAATTTATTCCTGTGATCAGAGTTGAATTTTCAGCATCATTACTCCAGTCTTCAGTGTCACATGATCCTTCAGAAATCATTCTCTGATTTGCTGCTCAAGAAACATTTATGATTATTATCAATGATAATAGCCGTTGTGTTTGTGTGATATGAATTTGAATTCTTTCTTTTAGGATTTGAATTTATTTCTTTGAAAAATATTACTGTCCCCAAACTTCTGAACTGTAGTAAATATTCTATTTTATTTTATATTTTAGTTTGTTTAGCTTATTTAGTATAATTTATTTAATTATGAAATAGCTTTGTTATGCTGTTTCCACTTAATTATTAAAGGAATAGTTCACCTTCAGGTGCTGGTTCCCATTGACTTCCATTGTATAAAAAAAAAAATTAAAACAACAATGTCAATTCTTGAGGTATGAAAGAGGAAACTCTGTAAACCTTGACTTATCACATAGTAGTGTATACTTGTTTGAACCTTCTTGATATCTTTTTAGATGTTTCTTGAGTGTCATTGTGAGGCAGGCCGTGTTCAGGATGTCTGTGAGTGTCAGAGAGCAAACAAACAGCAGGGTCATGAGGAAGCGCTGTTGCTTTAACAACTGACCACAGAACACAGTTTGACTCACTTCCCTCTCTGCCCCACCCCAGAGCTCCTGTGCTGAAGTTTGACACAGAGCCCTCCACCGTTACGTGTGTTAGGACAGGAGAATCTGCTCTCATTCCCACAGTCTGCTGGACTTTGACTGCTGATTTCTGTCCTTATCAACACCTGGTACAGAAGATTACTTCAGGTAAGAAACTCTTCCACGTCACACATCCCTTGCGTAATGGCTCTGGAAGCTTGTGTGCAACACATAAGTCTGAAACTGTTTCTGAGGTTTTGGAATTCTTTAAATTCTTTCCACCTCATCAACTTTTTGATTTTGTTTAACTTAATAAATTCTTTGCATTCATCAGGAAGCAACAAGTTCAGTTCTTCCCTTTCTCAGTTACGAACTACCATTAACTTTTCTGATCTAGAACCAGGAATGTGACTTGTCTAGTCTTGCTTTGTAGTGGAATAACTGAACTCATTCTGTCCAAAACTTATTCAGTCTATGCAACGTTTTGACCAAGATTTTCAACTGAGTGTCATTTATCACTATGTCTGAGGAAACAATAATCTGCCACAAAATGTCTTTCCTAAACAACATTACTTATATAACTCGATTTAGATTCTTAAATGTGTTACAAATAGTAGATCTTGGATGTCCAATCTTAGTCTTACTCTACAGTTAACAATAAATCCCATAAAGGTGATTTTTTTTATAGTGATATCACAGGTGAACTGAGTTCTCCGGAGAACCTTTAAAATAAAAATAAAAGCTTTAAAATAGTTTTAAAATGACATTTTAATGATTTAAAGACCATTTACACTATAAACTGTAAAAGTTCCATGGATGTTAAAGGAGCCATTGATGCCAATAAAGAGCCTTTATTTTTGTGTGTAGTTGAGTTTTTGTAAAATGTTGCTACAGTATTTTTTGGTTATTGTTAGCGGAGGAAAGTGTGTTTAGATTTTGTTTCCTGGCTTTGCTTAATTTTGCAAGTTTGAAGACATACAGTATAGTTTTACTTAGTCCACGTGGAAATGAGACTAATGCAGCATGGTGGATTTGTACCCATGAATAAAGCTCAAGAATTCTGACATCACGGGAAGTGTGAAGTAGATTGAATCAGAATCTGCTGAGACCACTTCCTTAAACAGTTTAGCAGTACTGTCTAACTTCCTTGAATCTGGCTGTCTACCTTTTCATGACCTTCTGTGGCAACATCAGAAAAGCATGTGCTTGCAATGGAAGAGAAATGGCCATAACAGAGCACAACTTGTGTAATAGTGCAGAACGTTATCAACATGCCGAGTTATGACATTTCCTCACAACCTTGACAACCCAGCATGCTTGGAGTCGGGGCCGGAATTAGTGTTTAGACTGGAGACAGCAGAACTATGCAGGAATGTCTCGATTACAACCACCCATCCCTTTTATGGACAAAACAATTGAGACCTTTACCAGCTATTACAGCCGATCAGACAGCAAGATTCACAGTCAAAAGGGTAGGTGTTAATTAAAATGTACAATCCAGAACCCATACTGAGTCAAAAAAACTTGATTTGGTTTTTTTTGTTTGTTTTGTATAGCCTGAATATAGCCCAACACCGCTTTGGATGAAAGTGTCTGCTAAATGAATAAATGTAATTGTATATCAGAAATCAGAGTGAACAAAATGAAGTGAGCAAATTCAGATGCTGATGTAGGCCTATGCTACAGGTCATAGAGCTGGAGCAGAATCATCTCATGTGTACTTTTATCTTATATGCATTTTCTTTTTGAAAATAATATTAATAATAATAAAACTCTACAATAAAACAAAAATATTATGCACACCTCTAGGCCAGCCTTGTGGTTTAATTGATCAAAAATATTTAATTGCTTTGTAATGCTTAATATAATCATTAGATATTATTAAAATACTGGAAACAAAGTTACACATATTAACAAGTGTTCATAATTTTATGAGGAAGTGGTTTCAGACAGCTTCAGTCTCAATGCATATCTGGATAAAACAAAAAAACAAAGCACCTGATCCTTGTTTTGTGTTTTTTGTTTTGTTTTATGTTATGTTATGTTATATGTTATGTTATGTTATGTTATGTTATGTTATGTTATGTTATGTTATGTTATATGTTATGTTATGTTATGTTATGTTTTAGTTATGTTATGTTATGTTATGTTTTTTGTTTTTTTTTGCAGTTGTGGGTTCTGAATTGTAACATTTTCATCATGCTTTTAAGGTCGGATTAAATTAATTCTGGTTGACTGGAGAACCATTGCAATGTTAGTCTAGTGAAGCGAGAGGCATATTTAGAAAAGAAAACATAAACTTGGCAAGCAGTGTTCAATTTGTTCTCTGGAATCACAATAAGTATGTGCTTTTGAAAGTCCAAATGCGCTTTTACATCAAAATCGCCGAGTTTCAGATTTTAGACGTGCATGTTTTAATAATCTCAATGCCTTTTTGGGCATTGCATTTCTCTTGTGGTATGTCATCACGTTTATGTAAAGTTCTTGTTTTTTTCTTTGCTAAGGACCAACTACAGTATAATTACATACAAATATAGTATTTACAAAACTTCAGGACTTCTCATTGACTTTAATTGTTTGTGACACTCTTATCCTACACCTGCTCCTACACTTAAACTTAACACACATTTTCTGGAATTGAATGAAATATTGTTTGTACCATTAAGATGCCCACCGAAAGTAGGTGATTCAGGTCAGGTTTGTGTGTGTGTGTTTGTTTGTGTTTGTGTGTGTGTGTGTGTGTGTGTGTGTGTGTGTGTGTGTGTGTGTGTGTGTGTGTGTGTGTGTGTGTGTGTGTGTGGGCGTGCGTGTGTGTGTGTGTTACAGGATGCCTCTTGGGGGTGGAAGCAAATGTGGCTGCTGCCAGAAAACAGTCTACTTTGCAGAAGAAGTGCAGTGTGAAGGGCGGAGCTTCCACAGATCCTGCTTCCTGTGCAGTAAGTCCTGTTCATTTTCCTGTGTCCAGTGCCATGACATTGGCCATGAGTCCACAGTACCAGTACTGTAGGTCAGTTTGTTTGACAAAGTTTACCAAGGGCAGAATAAGGATTAATATATAATTTGTTTGTTAATAATTATTCATCTTTTGTACAACTGCAGGCACAACACAAAATGTGTGCAAGAATGCTTTTAAAGCTGTATTGAAAGAGCAAGCTGTCAGATTTTGATAGTTTCATGGTTATTATAATATAATATTTATATATTACAAATTATAACGTTTGTTGCTTATGAAAAGGTATATACTTTTGGTTGTGAAAATAATCTTTTAAAATGGCATCTTGATACCAGTTCAATATTACTTATTTTTTTCTTTCATTTAATAATTAGGGCATCTGCTATTATTTAGGAGAAACTAATTCTAATTATGGATAATGTTATGAACTGGGTCACAGTCATAGTTTAGGTGGTAACATTTTTTCAACAGATGTCAGGATTGTTCTCTGGTGCTCTCTTCTGGTTGTTTCTATAATTCACTTAGGAAAAATAATATTACCCTGATTTTGGCCCTGAAAGGGCTCTGCATTCAAGACAAACTATCTGCAAAATCAAAAATCAGAGTCCCTATAATTATTCAATTAAACACAGAACCTTGCTGAGGTGTTCCTCTAGACAAACAAGACTTTATGCTCACAGACTGCACAAAACTAGCACATATAGCAAATTTTCAGGGAAAGAAATTGACCTATCTTTATCTAATATTAAACTATGAAAAAATACTTTCTCATTGAAATAATGTCTTTCAAACAACAATATATTATGATATCAGCAGCTGTGGCCTAATGGTTAGAGAGCCGGACTAGTTACCAGAAGGTTGCAGGTTCGAGTCTCGGTGCTGGCAGGAGTTGTAGGTGAGAGGGAGTGAATAAGCAGCGCTGTCTTCCACCCTCAATACTCATGACTGAAGTGCCCTTGTGCAAGTTGTGCGTGCTTGGATGGGTTAAATGCAGAGCACCAATTCTGAGTACTGGTTGCCATACTTGGCAAATGTCACGACTTTCATATCCTTTCAGATATCTAAATTGGCTTAAGCAACAGGTTTGCTTTGGTGACCAGGTTACTGTCATTATTATGTTTTTGAAACTTTGAAGCTGAAGGTCACTGCAGAAGACTTTCATCTATGAATTTTGTTATATTGACTCATCCTTGTCATTTCAGTGGTGTGCAGGAAATGTCTAGACAGCACTACTGTAGCCGTCCATGAGAGTGAGGTCTACTGCAAGGCCTGCTACGGCAAAAAGTATGGGCCCAAAGGCTACGGCTACGGCGCTGGCGCAGGAACTCTGAGCATGGATAAAGGAGAGTCACTGGGAATTAAACATGTGGAGTAAGAATACACTTCATTTGCATTTTGATTCTTAAATATTACTTCATATTTATTCTTTTGACATCTAGTCTCACAAAATTAGACTTCTGACTGTTGGCATAACGTCTACTTCATAGCCTGTTATGGCCAAGTAGGACATACTTACTGTAGGTGGAAAGGGACCATTTGAGCAACATATAAAGTAATCAACTATAGTTTATCATGTTTTACACATTTATAGCACAATCTCCAAGCTGTTCTTTTACATGATATGAACACGAATGGTGACTGTCTGTAAAAATTTCACTCTATTCCTCACACAAAGCTATCATATGACTGCAGAAAATTTGGAATATAGCTCACAAGATGCCTTTTTGGAGCTTGACAGCTCTTGTTCTCCTTTCACTTTCATTGAATGGAAAAGAGCAGAATGAACATTCTTCAAAACTACTTCTTTTGTGTTCCACAGGAGAAAGGCAGTTGTGGAAAATGTTTAAGATATCGCAGAATATAATATTTTGAAGAACTATTCCTTTAAAGATTTGGTGGCATGAATCTCGCAGATGTGGCCAGTCTGGTGACTGTTCAGCATCTGACTCTTGTGTGTCTCCTGTTTGCAGGCCTCAGGAACACCGGCCAACCAATAACCCCAACGCATCCAAGTTTGCTCAAAAGTTTGGTGGCTCTGATAAATGTCCTCGGTGTAGCAAGGCCGTCTACGCAGCTGAAAAAGTCATAGGGGCAGGAAATGTAAGCCAAAAGCAGAAACGACAGGAGGAAATGCTGTCGTGACGCACCAAAATGAACTAAGCCACTATTTATGATTCTGCATGCTCTGGACATGGTCTTCATTGAGTGAATGTGGTCTTCTTCTCTGCAGGCATGGCACAAGGCTTGTTTCCGATGTGCAAATTGCGGCAAGGGGCTGGAATCTACAACTTTAGCTGACAAGGATGGTGAAATCTACTGCAAAGGCAGAGTATCCAATGTTATCCTGTCTCTTTTTAGTCATTCATGCCATGCAACCACCTAGAAAACACCCAGAACCACATAATGAACTAAAAACTCTCAGAACAGCAGCTTGGGCTGGGTTGACTACAGTATATTGATTAACTGATTTGAATCAATTTTCATTTTCATGAACCAATAACAATTCCTAAATCCCAAGATCGATTTTTGAGTCAGTGTTGTGTATGTTTGTGCTTATGCGTTTAACAAAACCTCACTGAACATCATTTGCACTGTGACTCCCATTTAATATTCACAATAAGTTACTCAGTAATTACAAAGTCTGTGCTTTAAAATTCTGTCATTTTCATCACATATAGTTACATCTTTTAATGGTTTTAATGGTTATAATTGGTATTGTTGTATTGGTTTTAATGGAAACTGAATTTGTCTCTGTTGTTCTCTACTTGTAATTTGTCGCCTTCTATTGGTAGCATGTTAGAACCACTAAATCCTAAAGTAATATGACCAAAAACACACTACTGGACAGGATTACTAGGTCTGTGTAACAAAACCAGCCCAAAGGTCAATCAAAAATAGCCCCCAAAAAGCCCAACAACCCTATCCAACTATCAAAACAGCATATTCCCCTCCCATGCATAAAATACATATTTGACAGTCAATGTTATGCGTTATATTCAATTTCTCTTTGAAAATAAGCAACAAATCAGCAAATCAGAAACACCCTGGATACCACTTAACATCACCGTAGCGAGATTTGCAACAACACCAGTCGCATTTTCTTCATAATTTGTAAAAAGCATTGTCATGGTGCCATATTTACTTCATTTTGTGCTCTACACAGGTTGCTATGCCAAAAACTTTGGACCAAAGGGCTTTGGATACGGTCAAGGTGCTGGAGCGCTGTCACACACTCAATAGATCAGCGTGACACCAATCGTAAGCATGCTCATGTATATGTGCATGAACGAGTGCATGTTACTGTCTTCAAAACGGAAACCAGTGTAAGTCAAGAAGGAAACCAGAGTCCAGATGATTCTGTCTAAATCTCAAACCAGACACATTCCACATTTCAACACGTTCCACATCATGTCATTGTCTTAAACCCATAAACATCTCTTCTTAACACTTGAAAGAATGTCAAGTATGTAAACAAAACACAGGATTAGTCTTAATCTGCTCAGAGAGGATGATCACTTGAGTTTGGTCAGATTAAGTGGAACCTGATCTGTGCTGTCTGTATTCTTCTGCTTAGATGTACTGTCTGTTCTCTAATGGATCTGCATGAGTTTACTAGTTTGCCACATGATTGTTTGAGCTTCACTCACAGTAATCTTCAGCTCTGTTCAAAGCTTGAATAAGTCAAAAGTACTCCCTGGCTTAAGATGAGTTAAATTTATTTCACTATCATTGGAAAAATATCCCACATATGCATTCTGCACGTACTTTAAGAAGATGTTATGGAAGTAAATGTAAAAAAAAAAAGCACAGTTTTGGTGTCTTTTTTATTTGTGTCCATTAAACTGAATAGCTGGTGAATGTAAATGTTTGTAAGATTTATTTTATGTGAAATGAATGTGCCTTGCAAGTAAGCAGAGCTAGTTTCAATGTATATTTCTAGTAGAGGGAATATGGTATAACACACTGAAAAAACAAAACAAATGAACAGATTTTCACTTGGTTTTTTAACTTTTTTTTTCATTGTATGATGTACACTACCATTAAAAAGTTTGGGGTCTGTACGCTTTTTAAAATATTTTTAAAGAAGCCTCTTCTGCTCACCAAGGCTGCATTTGTTTGATTAAAAATACACTAAAAACTTTAATACTGTGTAATATTTTTACAAATTAAAATAATTGTTTTCTATGTGAATAGTTATTGAATTTTCAGCATCATTACTCCAGTCTTCAGTGTCACATGATCCTTTGGAAATCATTCTAATATGCTAAGAAATATTTATTTTTATCAGTGTTTAAAATAGTTGTGCTGTTTTTATTTTGTGGAAATTGTGCTACTTTTTCCAGTAGTCTTTAATAAATAGAAATGTACATTTCAAAAGTTTTTTTTTTTTTGTAACATTATAAATGTCTTTAGATCAACTGAATGCATCTTCGCAGATGTATTCATTTCTTATTAAAAATATCTTCCTGACCTCAAACTTTTGAACCATAGTGTATATTGAATCACATATCTAAATGACATATAACCTATTGTTTCATATACAGTACATCATTTATACTTACCATTTATCAGACAGTTTTTTATTTACATTTTCTGTATTAACTTGACCAAACAATCAACTGGTCATATGAATTATTCATATAAACTCTCATTGTCTACGCATCAATGTTCTCTGCATTTGTTGCATGTGAATGGTTATCTGTAAAGTGAATAGCACGTAAGCACATTCCGTTCGCATGATCTCAATGACATGTGCTAAGTTCATAACCTAATCATTTTACAATTTTAGAAATGTCCTATGAGTCACTCTTTTATTGAGTTACATTGTGACTGAAAGCTGAACTATCTGACACTTACAGTCAGGTCACTTCCTCCTGGGAAGCAACCAATAATCCTTTAAAAAGTCGCAAACATTTCACTGGTTAAGAACATCGAGCTCTGCTGACTGTGAACAGTCTGTGAATCATCACCCTCACTACTGCTGTATTTCTAGATATAATGCACATTTTAATAGTTATACTTATTAAATTTGTCAGCCAAAAGGGAGTTTTACGTTATTTTAGGATGTTTTGAACATTTATTGCATTATTTTAGTGTCGTGTGTGTTGTGAAGGTTACACTCAGCTCTGTGTATATTCAAGCACTGTTCCTGGATATGCCAGTTTCAATGAACATCAAGTGGCCTGTTCTGCCACATGTATTATTTTTTCAGTATATTCGTTTTTATTACATTCAGGATCTGTATATATATTAAAGTTCCCTAAAAAAAAAAAAAAAAAATTATATATATATTTACTGAAATTGTACTCACCCTGAAGCCATCCATTCTATTTCTTCATGGCAACAGATTTGGAGAAATGTAGCATTGCGTCACTTTGTCACCAGTGGATGCTCTGCAGTGAATGGGTGCCGTCAGAATGAGAGTCCAAACAGCTGATAAAAACATCACAAAAAACAGCTGTGTGTTTGTAGTAAACAAGTACGTCATTAAAGTGTTTTACCTTTGAACCATTAAAACTCTCATTCTGACGGCACCCATTCACTGCAGAGGTGAGCAAGTGATGTGATTTCCTCCAAATCTTTTCCCATGAAGAAACAAACTCATCTACATCTTGGATGACCTGAGGATGAGTACATTTTCAGCAAATTTTCATTTTTGGGTGAACTATTCCAAACAGATTTAAGTATTTAAAAAAAAGGAAAAAAGTGCTTCTGATACAGTTACACCCCACTGCAGCACACCGGCTTGGTTAAACTTTTCACCTGAAACAGAAAAGTTAAATTAATGACTGGAATATGATTAATCTGTCAAACATTACAAACTAAATCCACAGTGTTGTGTGGGTGTAACGCTGTTCATGTTACAAGCTGTCTGCATAATGGTTGTTGAACTCAGGGAAGGAAAAGAGCCGCTGCCAAATCTAGCAATCTAGCATCTAGCAAAATCTTACTGTAGCCGTGCATTCTATTTGTAGCAAATGTGGATGATCTTTAATAACACAAGGTACATCTTTGTGTTTTCCAGTGATTATGTCAGACATTGGTTCCAATAAGAGCAGATGACCTAAATGTTTTTATTTAATGTGGCATGTGTGAAACAACACAGTATGGACCCTTCCAATTAGGTTTCACATGCTACGAAGTAAAGATTGTCCTCTAGTGGACAGAATGCAAAAATAAAACAATGTCTCAACAATGAATAAGAGCAACTATTTCCCACGACCAACAGTGACTTTCGAAGATGTTCATCATTCCATTTTAGTTGTAAGACAGCACTATCGGATGAGTTTCGCTTCCTGCTCTGAAGAGACACGACTTTAAGAGCTTTCAGTCCACCAGTGTTTTGAACTGAGTAACAAGACTCTTCAGGGGTTTTTTCAGTAAATTCATGATTTGGTCATATTTGGTCAGTGGATTTGGAAGTGGATTTACTTTACATAGTGGAAACTAAAGTTATAACGAACATTGTAATGTTCCAGGCAGATGTCAAAACAGTAGACCAGACGTTTTTAAAATGAGCAGTTCATTCATAAATGTTCACACTGTTGAAATACAAGAGGAAGGAGAGCAGCGCTGAAAAGGTGCAGAGCTACATAAGGTCTCTATCTACTTGAGCATAGGCCATATGTTTAAATTATTTGGTAAGGGACTTTTTGTGTAAGTGAAGTATCACATGGTACAGAGCAGGAAAACTAAAATACTAAACAACAGTAACAGCAAAAAAAAAAAAACACCAAAACAAACAAGCCACAAATATCATACTGGTGAAAAATAAAATATCAATGTAAATATCAATGGGGCAAATGTAAGACTGTGTCAAATCAAAGATTTGGTGAGGGGTTTTATTTATTTATTTATTATTATTATTATTATTTTGTAGTGCACTGAAAGTTAAAGGGAGTTTTTGGCCTCAGTTATTAAACAGAAAAAGGCTTGAACAAGAGTAAACTTTGAACAAGAATAACTATTCACCCTCACCTACTACTTTTTACTTTTTTCCTACAATTTTCTATGGGATATTCTTCTGTCAGAACCCATATTTTTTAAATGTTTTGAAACTATAGTAGAGCTTTAGGATTTTTTTTTATTTTTATCTTTTTAAAGATAAGATTATTTTCCTTGTCCTACAGAGACTATCATAACTTGTATAATCAAAATAGAAGATCTAGTTTTAATTTTGTGTTGTATCGGGGTCTTATAAAAAAATTATAATAAATAAAAAATCATATTAGGATCCTTTGGTTCTAAATTAACAGGAATTCTGAAAAAAAAATGACTGAGGGATTAATAAGAGCAGTCAGACGTTAAGTATCCCGTCAAAGAGATTCAACAGAATAAAAGAAAGGCCCTTCACCCAAAAAGCCGTCTGAGGTGAAGATGTCATGACATGAACTAACGTCCAGCAGTAATCCCCATGACGTCACGAGCGGGTGGGGAGCGCCTTCAGAAACACGAGAAGAGTCGCTTTCAAGAGGAGCAAGCACCAACATGCCCAGATTACGGGACTTCAAGTAGACTGTAACAGTGTTTAAAACAGGAAACTGATCTTAACCACAGAGGAGTCTGGCGCGGCAATGCAGCGAATCAAGACTCTTCAGGGGAATTATTTCCAGCAGAAACCTTTAAACTTGAGCGAATGGAGATAAATGAGGTCGTTGTGTACTGTATGTAGCGGGCGCACGGCGGTTACGCGCGTTTGCGTGCAATGTTCGGTCGTTAACGCTGCGCGGATAAAGCAGTGAACGCTTCGCCGATTCTCGTTTTTGTTTCACTCCGACCTTTATTCAGAATGAACCAGTGTAAAGTCATGAAGGACGGCTATCTGGAGAAGAGGAGTAATGGAGTTCTGCAGCTGTGGAAGAAGAAGCGTTGCGTCCTGACGGAGGACGGGCTCCGGCTGTACGACTGTAAAGGAGAGAGCGGTAAAGAGATGCACTTCGAGCAGATGACCACGCTGGACTGCGTGGAGTATAAACGGGGTCTGGTGTACTTCACCATCGTGATGGACGGCGGGAAGGAGATTGACTTCAGGTGCCAGCAGGAGGGAACGGCGTGGAACGCGGAGATCGCGCTCGCGCTCGTGCGCTTCAAAAACCGCGTCGCCGTTCAGACCGGCAGGAACAGACATCTGTCACATCTGGGCAGCTGCGGCGAAGGAGACGTCGAGCTCTGAGGGTAAAGACGACGTTTATGCTTCCTAGCATGGAGAAGCGTTCTGAGGAATCAGTTCTCCTGAATAACATCTGCTATTGATTTACTGGATTGAGCTCTGAAAGACCGCTCTGTCCGGTCTGACACACCGAAAATCAGGACTAAATATTCCTTTAGAGTTTTGAGAGGCTTGTGTATGAAATATCTGCCAGAGTCAAAAAATAAATACATAAATCAATACATAAATAAAAACCCTTCCCAGTTGGAATTTCGATGATAATTTGGAGTCAATTCTAATAGATCATATTGGGAATTTGCTTAAAATTCAATTCCAAATGTTCCCAAATTCCCTAAACAAAGGTGGGATATTTTAAAGCGCATTGCTCTCAATAGGAGAATTATATCTATATAGGAAATATACTGTACACATATGAAACATCATTAATCAATTCAAAAGGGTTCCCAAACACACTTTATTAATAAATAGTTATAAAATCCTGTTGGAAAATTCTTATTTGATCCCATTAGAATCCTTTACAATTGGTTACAGATTTTATTTGAAAATCCAACAGACATTTTAAACACATTCTTTAAGGATTTTTATTTATAAAGGCATTCATGCTGAATGAAACGTGGAAATCAGATCAGATATCACATTTTATTTGCTAATAACAGTAAAAATGTATAAAAATGTAAAAAATAATAGAAAAAATGATTTGACTGGATGAACCTCACAAGTCTTTAAACTAATTCAGTATGCCTGTTGTATCCCCCAGATTTCTCAGCCCAGATGCAGGACCGGATCCAAAAGAGAAGAACCCATAGACAAGAAAGTGAAGGCAGGAGCTCAATGTTAAGAAAACACCTGATAAAAAAACGCAGAGTACTTTAAAACTCATTTATTTCTTTTCTTCTGTGCTTCCTCCATTTATCAAAGTGACACCTCTTGGCGTGCTCACAGACGCAGTGAATGGATTTGTACATGTGGGTGTCACGCCATGGATGTTTTGTGCACTGGCGTTTTTCCATGGCACTTTTATTGCAGAAGTCATCGGCAACAGAGACCCAGTGGATTGCTCTTCACTAAATCAATGCTAATTACACTCCTCACAACGCCAGAGTGGATTTTGGCATGGACTTTATACTTTTAAGAGACATATTTACCTCGTGCTAAATGGAGGACTCCCGTTCAGTATTATAAGTAAAAGCATGACGCTGCTGTAGGAGACATTAACCATAGATGAAGTATGATTTACAGCTGCAATGTTTAACATTTCATAAGTATTTGAAAAGCAAATCTGGATTCATTCACTTGTAAAGGTTTTTAAACCACACAGAAAG
Source organism: Carassius carassius (assembly GCF_963082965.1). Taxonomy (NCBI): domain Eukaryota; kingdom Metazoa; phylum Chordata; class Actinopteri; order Cypriniformes; family Cyprinidae; genus Carassius; species Carassius carassius. The sequence goes on along the minus strand of NC_081800.1, from coordinate 6,311,391 downwards.
CACGGCAGGCTGCTGTTCCTTGGAATGAATCCCGGCTAAACAGAAAACTTGATGGATGTGTTTTAATTAGTTTTTCTCTGGGCAATGCTGTTATTACTACAATTGTCTCCATATTCTGCCTGCATAACTAGAGCGGCTGCCAAAGTTTGAAATTAATCATCTGCATTGTGATGGGTAAAAAAGATTATAGAGGAAATGTGTTCTGCACATGTCTCATTATGCCATTAGGTAAGCATTGTCCAAATAAAAATGATTTTTGAAAGACATATCGGTGAGAATCTCTCTTAATTAGTTTGTCGAGGCCCGAGGCGGCAGCAGGATTTTGAATGCTAATTAGAAGCAGTGTTTTAGCTCTCAGTCGCTTTCTCAACTCTCAACCTCAAGTGTCTCTGCAGCACATGCCCGGACAATGGCCTCGCTGACTAATAATGTCCCGCCTTGCCTGCTTTCCCCAGCTGTCAGTTTAACAGTGAGACCATCAAAGAAGTTGTCAAACAGGGCTTTGTTTTTCATCTGGATGAATGTGTTTTGCTGTTGTGCATAGTAATCTGTGGAAGTGCATGCATTAACAAACTAAGGCGTGAAAGGAAGTGTAGTATTAATCTGAAACATGCCACAACCGGTTTGGTATCATAATAAATGCCTAAATTAAATGACAGAAATTGTGAAAAATCCGTTCAAAGTCAGTGAGAATCTGATGAAATCTTCACATATGCTTCTGATAAGTCCCAAACTAATAATAACTTGCTATGCGTATAACTATGGTAAATGCAAACAATTAGGCAAATCCTTAAATACACATAAAGGTTATATTAGCTCACTGTGTTTTGTCTGAAGCACAGATTTCATTGATAAATGGAGTGAATTGATAAAATGAAGTAGATAATACCCATTAGTCACTGCACATCAGTTCCAGAACAATATAAGGGTCCGGCACCGTTTCATATTAAACATGGCACCAGACATTTATCAACGAATTTAGAGGTTTTGTGGACGACAAAAAAAAAGAAAATCCACAAAAAATAGGAAGTATTATCTGTTTTCAACATTGATAATAAATGCTCTTTGCCAATCAGCATATTAAAATGATTTCTGAAGGATCATGTGACACTAAAAATATTTTACAAATATGTTCAAAATCAAATACAAAAGAGGATTTAACTTGTAATACGCTTCCACAATATTACAGTTTTAACTGTATTTTTATCATAAAATGCAGCCTAGGTGAGCCATGTCTGTATATATATATATATATATATATATATAATATCAGATCTGATAAGGGCTAAAGATGAAACTATTTAATTTTTCAACAGGATCTGTATTTTATGGGTTTAAATAAACTATAATGAACAAAAAAAAAATTTGAAAGTGAATTGAATAACATGATTTTTTAGGCCCCAAAATAAACTTAAAATAAAAGAAGTATAATGAACTAAGTAAAGGGTATTTGGAGCATCTCCATCATGTTTTATAATACCCAAAAATCAAACATAGTTCACCCCCACACATATTAAAATGTCCGTCAAAAAATGTAGGCTTGCTGTTGATCGCAATATTAGAACTAAAAAAATACAAACACTAAGACAAACACACACTCATGGGCATCACTCACTGTAACTGTATTTACATTACTCTGCGTTTCATGATGTTGCAATCAGTTCCAAATCAACAAAAGCACTGGAGTGAACTTCTAATGTCCCCCGATGAGTGCGTAGGCAGCACTGAAGACTGTGTAGGCACTGATCGTTTGTCATATTCCACGCTCTCCAGTGTAGCTCTGGTCTCATCTCCAGGCCATTCGGTGCCCTGGGCTGTGCCTTTCAATAATAGACAGATTGTGTGTGGAAAGCCCCAGAGCCAGAGCTACTGAGGACGCTCTGTTAAAAAAAGTCACAGTCTTGAGATGACTCAGCAGTCTGGCAGCTTCCTTAAAGCCTGCTGGACCTCACCACATGTACGCAATGGCCTTGCTGTGTTGTGTACAGCAGTTTAAGAATAGAGTCCTCTTTGATTGTATGTATAAAGAGTTGAACTGTAATTAGAGTAAAATACAGGCTTCTAATTGTTCTGTAGAGGTCGCTAAACTTTAATTTGCTCCGTCGCAAGTCCTTCAGACAGTGCCGGCCTGAGCCTCTTGGGGGCCCTAAGCAGAATTTGATTTGGGGGCCCCCCTCCCACCACGCGGAGTCACCTGTGCTTCAAGACTATTGACACAAATGTCACGCTATAATGTTACATTATAAATGAATACAGTGAGGTTATGTATTAATACAAAATAAATAAATAAAAATCAATACTTAAATAACATACTTTACTCTTAAACTTCTGAATACAAACTGTCACAAAACATGAAATAAATAATTTGCAAATGTGCATTAAATGTGCAATCTTTTAAATGAAACCAAAATAGACAAATATTAATATAATAAAAAATATAATGTTACAAAAAATAGCCACTGATGACATAAGGACAGCAGGATGGCAAACAGTGTCATCTATAGCAAAAATGTAACAGCAGCAATTACATGGCGTTTGGCTCCCTGTGCAGGCATTTGTAATAACATGTACATAAATTGTTTATTATGTATGTGCCTACATTAAGTATTTTAACAGTGTTATTATTAACCAATCATTATTGCCTCATAGTTTTTTAATATAATGCATTTTAAGTCATTTTAAAGGCTATTGATGGCTTAGGTCTGTTTTTATAGCAACAACGACAACAAAAAAATATTAATACTTCTTTGTAAATTATTATTTGAAGTAACAAAAACATGGTTAATTTGCAGTTGCCATGGCTAAAAGAACTATGATTTGTAGTGTTATTGATAAAACCATGGGTAATTTTCGTGAGGGAACCTGAAAAAAAAGAAAAAAAACTTCCTTTAACAGGAATGTGTCTGAAAGTGATAAACGGGCCTCGTTTTTACCTGAATGATTTATAATTTATTTTAATATATATTAAAAATGTATAAGGTGTGCATTGTAGCTGACACCTGAATGAACACATTACAATACATCCTTTTTGTGACATGGCTTATCATTTATTACAGTGACGCGCACTTGCGCGCCGGCGCGAATTGTCAATGCACGCGAGATGTTTATGCACAATTGCGCATGACTCAAACGCTAGCAGACACAGCAGCAGTTGTCGGTAAATAAGAATTTTCTTGTCTTGAATTATTCATTTATTCGTTCATTATTCATTCATTCATTCATTTATATCACTTGTTTAAGTTATTTAATTGTAAAAAAAAAAAAAAAAAAAAATTGGGGGGCCCCCTGGCTTAGTTCGTATGCCTCGGGCCGGTGTTCTGACAAATAATGCTACCTATCAGATTATGCTACCAACACTGTATTTATCATACTGTAAGGGTAGGTTTAGGGTTGGGGTAGGTGTACATGTTAATAAAGCCTCACACCTTATTAATATCATGCATGAAGCAAAATCTGATAGGTAACACTTTTCGCTATCGAATTATGCTACCATTGGTTTTAATGGGAGGTAGCATTTTTCGACAAGGCAGCACAAATCGACAGAACACCGGCCCTGCCTTCAGAAGTAGATAAGAGCTACACATGTGTGTTTAGTTATTTACTCTAAATATATTATGTCACAACAGAGTTTTCTGATTGTTCAGAGTGAATCAGGTTGCCTCATTTGATTCATGTTGAATGCCACACACATACAGACATACAGTCTCTCCCAGTTACGTAATGCTTCAGTCTGCACCTGGACATGTTGTGACATCTTTTCCCAAAGGTGCAAAGGTGTCTCTGCGGCTTCAATGGGGTTAGAGGCGTCCCGCTCATAAACACACTCACGGGTCATGAGAGCAATGACCTGCAGTAAAACACGTCAACTGTGCTCAACAGCTGAGCTCTGATGATAAACACTGCAGGAAGACTGCTCATATATGCACATCCATCCACAACGAATTAGTTTGAACTGGTAGATAATACGTTTGGTTGAGTCAGAAAACAACATTTTAAAACAAAATTAAAACATACAATAAAAATAACTAAAAACTAAATTAAATTAATTAATAATAATCCAACTATCTTTAGATTAAAAATTCAATTAAAAATTCAATTAAAAATGGTAAAAAAAGAATATATATATTCTCACGATATATATATATATATATATATATATATATATATATATATATATATATATATATGGTGACCACATGTTAACGCTGATTAATTTATTTAAGTAATTTATTGATGGATTTAAAAAATGGGTTCGAAGTAATAGTTCACTCAAAAAAATCAATCAATTACTCATCCTCATGTTTTGCTAAATCAGTATGACTTTCTTTATCAGTGGAACAAGAAGATCATTTGAGAAAAGTCTTTGTGATTTTTTCATACACTTTCAGAAAAAGTGGTACCTTTTCAAAGCTACTAATATTTAGGTACTAATATGTACCCTTAAGGTATAATATGTGAGCTACAGTATATATGCTTCGTTTAGAGGCAAAAAAAGGCTGTAAAGATGCACATTTAGAAAAAAGTACCGCCTCTTATTCCTTTTTTTCTTTTATTTTGAGAGAGTTCATTTAAAGACTTTACCAGCATTGCTCAAATGATCTTCTTTTGAGTTTCACAGAAGAAAGTAAGGAGCAGATATCTTCATGTTAATGTGCTATTTGTTTCTTCTCTTGACTGTGGTTGTCGTGTCTGTCTTCAGACCCATTCCAGAAGGTTGTGTGTGTCATTGACAGAGGCATGTGTGGAGCAGAGGGACCATGTGTGTAAACGCTGTTAAAGTAGCAAACAAGTGTGAGCCTGATGATTTTAACATGACCCTTTAACCTGCTGCTCATGTGTTAATAAAACAGAAAACAACTTTCCTGAAACAACTTGACATTTTCCTGAATGATCTGTGAATAAAGTGTGAATTCTCCTGAAAACTAAAGCCGCACTTGAGTTTTTAACCACCATGAAATATTAGACTATTAAAACTCTCCCAGTTACACAATGCTTCAGTCTGCACCTGGATATATATTAAGACGTGAACGTATGTATAAATGGAAAGTTAGACATAATTAGTGCATTGGTAAATTTTTGTTCAGATTGTTAGTATATATATTTTTATATGTATTAATAATGTACATACTTACCATGTCTTAAATAGGCATGTATTTAAGAATATATATATATATTTTATATTTATTAAGTTATATTTTTATTATATCATATTATAATTTGTCAAAGAAGGGGTTTGTGAGTTAATGAAAAGCTGATCATTAATTAAATAATAATAAAAAATAATATAAATAATAAAAAATGATTTTAAACAATTAAATATTTTATTTGTTTACTTGAATGTCATGTGACCATTACCCAACGTCGGAGAACTGTGAACGTGAAAATGTGTTGTTAATTTATTAAGATATTGATTTAAAATCTCAGGGGTACTTCAAATAAGTATTTTAGATAGACAGTTTCCTGACAAAAAAAGTTTGGTAGTCCCTGAGTTACATAATACAATTTAAAAGTCACATTTGATTAGATGAAAGTGCACATATATCTCCAGCAGAGGGCAGACTGACTCAAAAATCATGTAAACTGATGGTTCCGATGAAGAAATTCTGCAGCTCAAATGTCTAATAATATCACGGGCGTAATTTCCTATGGGGACAGGGGGGACATGTCCCCCCCGCTTTTCAAAATCCCGTTCGTGCCCCCCCCCCCCCCACTTTCAAATTAGTTTGATATTATTTTTTTTACCGCGCGCCGTCATGGTCACGGAGGAGCAGGACCGAGCAGAACAGACATCCTGCCTGTCTGTGTCGATGCGCGCGTCCGTGTACAGGCAGGTACGTCTCGTGCACACTCTTAATAGTGTAAGCGCACTGAAAGTTCTACTGAGCAGCCGGTATCGCAGTCAGTCATGAAACGCCAGCAACAAATGACTTTAATGTCTTCATGGATGAAAAAAAAAAGAAAGGAGATGTGAGTTGGTTGATTCAGCAAATTAGCTCAGGTCAGGGTAATCAAAATGTCTGTCTACTTATTTTTTTACAGTCTATGGTCTACACCTGTTGATGAGCTAACGTTAACATACACTGTTGCTAGGTAACTTCAGCCCGTTAGCTAGCTAACCTAAACATTTAATGTTGCCTAGAACATTCTGTGTCCACTTTAAACAGCAGCGTTTTCTGTCAGCAATGTATGACAAACAGATGCTGTTATAGGCTACTCAACTCATTATACTCAGATGCAGAAATAAAATAAGTCTTAATAATAAATGTTTTTCTAAACTTGAGCTATTGTTGTTGACTTACAATATTTGTTCATTTAAAATGGAAGTTAATTTGTAAAAATTGTTTAACTTGTTCAAAGAAAAGGCTTAATGTCGAGCTAGCCTGAGTTAGCCTATATTTTATATAGTGTTATGGTTATGTGGTGAGCCTGAGTATAGTTTTACACATCAGCCCAGTCTAGTCTGTAAAGTTATTGATACGCAGTCAGGGTTTTTTTTACACATTAATCTGAAAATGAATGTGGCACACCCAGTTTTTAAAATGTACATCCAAAGACTCTTTTCTGGCTATGTGGACTCAATATGATCATAACTCAGTTGTTTTCATATCAGAGAACAGATGAGGTGAAGCTGCTTAAATACAGGGAGTGTGAGACAGGGAGAAGTAGCTCAGAGTTGCAGGTATGTGCTGTGTAAAGGGTCAGGTACTTCATTTTAATTATGTCATGTCAGAAACAGGCTAGCACATTTTCATATTTCATAGGTGAGACAGGGAACAGGCGCAAGAGAAGAAGTGCAGGTAGGCAGGCAGGATGCTGAACCCAACCATGCTAACCCGAAGCTCATTGCAGTGCAGCAGCTCACCAACAAAACTCTAAGGTTCCAAGAAAAGTGGAACCGCGAATTTCCTTGGCTCCACTACAGTTCAGGAGTCAATGGAATCCTATGTTTTTTCTGTGCTCAAGCTTTTGGGCATGAAAAATCAAATTTGGCCAAGAATGCAGATCCAACATTTGTCAAAACTGGTTTCCGAAACTGGAAAAAGGCAACTCAAAAATTTGCAGAACATGTCCAAAGCAATGCACACAAAGTTGCTGTCACTACCCACTGCCAAAAAACAAAACCAGTAGATGTCCAGTTATCTTCAGCCAAAGCTGCACAGCAACAGGAATCAAGATGGTGTCTCCTGAAAATTGCAGGCTCTGTACAGCTCTTGGCACGCCAGGGAGCTGCTCTTAGGGGCCATGAAGCTGAAGAGGGTAACTTAAACCAATTACTGAAAGTAAGATGTGAAGATGACCCTTTCAATTTTGCATCTTGTGTAACAAATAATCTTGTGTACCTGCGGTTTGGTGGATGTGTCTCTGACAAATGTCAGATTTAACAGTTAGTTTGAAATAAAAGTTTGTTTAACAGTGGAAATTGTGTTTCACATTATTTAAATTATATTCACACACAAAACGTGAAAATTTTTAGTGAAAGTTTTTGACTTTCACTAAAAATTATTCCCTCAATAATTATTCCCTCAAGTCTTGGCTATTCAACAATAAATAAAGTAAGACATCTTTTTCTTATACATAGTAGCCTATTATTCTTTTTGGCATAATTTATCATTATTAACAACTTAATTATTTCCTGGATTTTGTATCACCATAGTCCCTAACTGTATGTAAATGGAGGAAATGGGATTCAAATCGAAAACATTTTTCCCCATTTTGTGTCCCCCCCACTTCTCAAACCAAAGTTACACCCTTGAATAATATAATATAATATATGTCAAATGTAACATATATATATATATATATATATATATATATATATATATATATATATATATATATATACCAGGTTTGACCTCATTTTTCCTTCAGAACTGCATTTATTCTTCATGGCATAGATTCAAGGTGTTGGAAACATTTCTCAGAGATTTTGTTCCATATTGATATGAGAGCATCACGCAGTTGCTGCAGATTTGTCGGCTGCACATCCATGATGTGAATCTCCCATTCCTCCACATCCCAAAGCTGCTCTATTGAGATCTGGTGACTGTGGGGGCCATTTGAGTAAAGTCAACTCATTGTCATGTTCAAGAAACCAGTCTGAGATGATTTGAGCTTTGTGACATGGTCCATTATCCTGCTGTAAGTAGCCATCAGAGGATGGTACTTTGTTCATTAAGGGATTGGAGATGATCAGCAACAATACTCAGGTATTCTGTGGTGTTTAAACGATGCTCAATTGGTACTGAGGGGCCCAAAGTGTGCCAAGAAAACATCCTCCACACTATTACACCACCAGCACCAGCCTGAACCATAGAGACAAGGCAGGATGGATCCATGCTTTCATGTTCTTTATGACAAATTCTGACCCTACCATCTGAACGTCGAAGCAGAAATCAAGACTAATTTTTTGAGTCTGTGTGAACTGTAGCCTCAGTGTCCTGTTCTTAGCTGACAGGAGCAGCACCCGGTGTGGTCTTCTGCTGCTGTAGCTCATCTGCTTCAGGGTTCGACGTGGTGTGTGTTCAGAGATGGTATTCTGCTACCTTGGTTGTAACGAGTGCTTATGTGAGTAACTGCTGCCTTTCTGTCGTCTTTAACCATTCTTTTCTGACCTCTGACATCAACAAGGCATTTTCATTCACACAACTGCTGCTCTCTGGGTATTTTCTCTTTTTCAGACCGTTCTCTGTATGTGTGTCAAAATCCCAGTAGATCAACAGTTTTTGAAATACTCAGATCATCCGTCTGGAACCAACAACCATTCCACGTTCAAAGTCTCTTAAATCCCCTTTCCTCCCCGTTCAGACGCACGGTTTGAACTTCAGCAAGTCGTCTTCACCACATCTAGATGCCTAAATGCATTGAGTTGCTGCCGTGTGATTGGCTGATTAGCAATTTGTGTTACCAAGCAATTGCACAGGTGTACTTAATAAAGTGGATGGTGAGTGTTTTATATATATAACTCTAAGAAATAATTCCGTAAAATAACAGAAAAAGTACTGGCAGCTCATTACCCGGACTTTGTCCCGTAATTAAAAAACGAAAATGTTCTGTCAATTCAGTGTGCCCACTGTAAATAAAACAGAAATCTTCTGTTATTTAATGGTGTATCTATGGTAAAAAAAAAAAAAACCTTATGAATTTAGGCAAGTAGAAATGTTACTTTTCTGTTAGTTAACAGTGTACCTATAATCATAATAACTCTTGGTTGTAAACATTCCAAACAGAAATATAGACCCATTTCCCTGGAGGTTAGGGGTTGGCCTTCTAAAGCTCTTGGTGTCATCTTGGAGATGTAATGCAATACGGAGGGCTTGTTCGGACAGTTTGGTCATAGACACAGTGATATTTTGTTCTCGAAGCTGAAATAAATGCTCTTACATAAAATGGTAAATATTAATTCATTTATTATTATTTATTTATATCCAATATTTTGTCAAACCACTGTTGTATTAAACATCTCCAGGGGTTAAAGTGGAAAAAAAATCCTGAGCCTGAATCCTGAGTGCTTAGAAAATGGTAAACAGACTGATATAGACATGAATCTCTTCAATGATTATGTTTGGCACCATTTATTTAAAAGTAGGCCTACTATGTCAAATAAAGTGTTTTCTTCTAAACAATAACAAGTGCTTAAAGTGCTTAAATAATTAAGTGCTCAAAGTGCTAAAGAACTGAACTGCTAAACTGATGATTAGAAGTGAAATCAAGGCTATTATCACTTTTTTTTCTGGGATGTAACTCGCATGTTGATTTGAAACCAACAGGCTAGTGAACGCTTTTTTTGTCTTCTGCCAGTTTTCTACACAGGGTGACCAGTGGCTGCGAAATTCTGAATAACAAATCATTTTCTGCTATAAATGTGCACACACATATTTTTTAATCGCAGACATGGTCAGTTATAGACAACGGTGTGTCAGCTAATAGTTGCTTCCGGCTAGAGACCTGCACTCCCGCGGGAGTACCGTGGGACCCAGCGCCACCGATTGCGGCGCGGGACAATATTTGATGGGTGAATGCGGACGCGGGCGGCAAGATACTATTGTGTGCGGGTTGCGGGAAAATAAAATTATTTGCGGGACAAATAAAAGACAAAATAACAAAACAAAATAAAATAACTAGATACAAATAGACCTTTGTTTATAATGAAATTAAATAGACTTTGCGGAATGGGAGGATGCGGATGATACCATAGACAGCGACGTGTAGGCCTAATTCGATTCCGTAATAGCGATATATTTAAATGTCAAATTGGATGGATTAGAAGCACACAGACCGGATGATGTCCTCCAGTGGTGGAAAAGACGAATTACCGAGATTAAGCAAACACGCCATGTACTTTGCATTCCAGCTAGCGCACCATCGGAGAGGGCTTTCAGTATTTGCGGTCGCATACTGGAGCAGAGACGGATTAAACTGAAGCTCTCAACAGAGAACGACATGATATTCCTGCATGGGCACATTAAAGAGCATATTGCAGGTTAGAAGACCCAACGAGTCAATGTATAGAAAAATAATGTAGGAACTAGATTTTCTTAAAAAAAAAATATATAAATACGCTACAGTGGCTTCTGGAGTCGTTTTTGTGATAAAATTTTACTTCCGCATCTGAAAATGGGCGTGACGGGCGTGACGTAGCAAGAGGGAGAGCGGTCGATTCAAACAACAGGGGGAAAAATGGACCGCAATGACGTTTCAGACGCTGAGGAAATTGTTCATACTTACTTGTATGACGGACCACAGCCATACAATTATGAACCTGCTAGGCTGCCAAGAGAGCAGGGACAGGCCAGGATTAATGTTAGACAGAACAACGGTCAGAGGAGACAAATTGAGTTGTGGTGTGAGGAGAACCAGTGGAGAACAGGGCAGGTGTCTTGGTGAGAGACCAGTGTTAGCTTATAGATACACGTTCGCTAACGATATAAACTGTGCTCACAATATTGTACAGATTATTACCATCGTATAACAGTTAATAGCAAATATATTATTGGTCATCTGGGCGTATTGGAACTTACAATAACAGAAACTAAGCTTTGATCAGGCGTTTGTCATGCTCATTAATATCCGTCCAGACTTACGTTACGTGATATAACTTAGCAGTTTCTCATCGAGACAGAGATATTTTTATTCCTGATACAATTTTTTGTTCCATAGGTGCATGTGTGGGAAATGTGAGGCAATGTTTAAAGCTGAGGAAAGTCAGTGTTGCAGGGAGGTGGATGCCTACTGGGCCTTAGTGGAAAATGTCACACCCAGACTTGATGTGCAGTGCCTGACTCTGCACCCAGGCTTCGAGGCTTGCTGTCTGAACCCATATGTGCTACAGATAGCCTATATGCACTTCAGACAGGAGCATGGACCTCTCCAGGCCAGCAGACATGAGTATGTTTATGGTAGAGATAATTTATTACTTTTGAGCTAAAAAGACATGTTCTAAGCGATCTCACGCGTTTTTTAGGCCAAAACATTTTTCACATACCGCAAACATCTATATCTCCTCACCATCTGCTAGCTGCCTGTCCCCTGAACACAAACGCAGCTAAAACATATATCACACTATTTGATGCCATTGGTATAAGACTATCAATATTGATATTTCTTCCATGTCTCAAAGCAATACCGCTACACTGCATACCGACAGGTTGTCCGCTGGGCCTATGGCATTCTGGGCAGGCACATCAGGAAGCCCTTACCTGCATGTGTTGTGTCAGCCATTAGAAGACAGTTTCCAGAGGAAGGAGGACTCTATAAAGGTTTTGAATGGCTCAATTTTGTTGACAATCAATAGAAAATAAACAAATCACAAATTGTTGTATAAAACTTTTTATGATCATATATACAATTTAACAATCTTTCGGGTATCACACTAAGATTTCGTTAACGTGTTAAATCGTGAATGCTGTGTTATATACACGCCAACAGCCTCATCCTTGTTGATCCTCTGGAGGGATCTGGAAAGGGGAGCAGGTGTAGTGGAAAACAAAACTGTGCTGCGTTCTCGTAGAGCCTGTGGTGACCTGGAGTATTCCTCTCTCAGAGACTCCATGAGGGCTGATGCATATGCTGGGAGAAGGAAGCAAAAGTGTAGATCACATTCATTGCTAACTCGTGGTCTGACTTGCTTAATATTTAAGAACTGACTGAAACTGCCCACCATATGATGGCTTTTCCTTAACAGGACGGACTACCCAGCCACCTTTGCGGAACCTTGGGTAGCGAACCGCATAACACGCCTCACCATCACTGGTTCCAGCAACTTCTCTGCTGCCATTGTGGTTGAAATGCAGGGCTGCCAAGAGAAGTCTGTAGAAAAAAAAGTCATTTTACCCATTACAAGTTGTGCATATGTAAATAAACCCAGAAGTAAAAAACTGGGGGAAAAAAGCATTGCTTACTGCAAATTTAATGAAATTTGGGCTGCTGTGTTAGACTGCATTAGTTTCAGAAAGTACTCATTCTTTCACATCACACACTTACCTGCTGTACATCCCAAGAAAGGAGAACCCAGTGTGCTTTGGTGCAAAGTGCAGGATAAGGGAGTGAAATGCCTCCAGTGAAAAAGTCTGATGCTGTGGGGACAACTGCCGAACATCCTTTACCAGTGCTGTTCTAGTAGCTACACTCTCCAGTTTAACTGCTACAGTTGATCCTGCATAAACAAACATTTTGTTTTTAAGATGAGTCATGAGTGTATGACCACAATGAGGTGGGATTTTTTACAGACAACTTCATTATAAAGAAAAACAACACATCTAAAAAATAATTTATCATAATCTGTGACAAAAATGCTATTATAAACTACATTAGTGGATAAATCAGCAGTAAAATTTAATCTAGAAAAATCTGAACATTTAGGGAAGAAAAAAAATAATTTAGTGGGAAACAAATAAGAGACAATAAGTTTAACGCCTAATCTGGTAAAACAGCTGTTTAATGAGTCACTGTATTATGATATGAAAGGCTCCAATACAGTGCGGCACAAAGCGCTTATACGATACCCGATCTGGCAAAAATGGCAGTATCGAATCCGATACTCAGCATAGGCATCGGCTTGGGCATCCCTAATAAACAGTATTTTGTACCTGGTTCCAGCCATTCCTTGTTCCTTGCTTCGCCCTCCAGAGGTGGATGTGCACAGCAGGGAAACGTAGGAGTGCCATGTTCGTGGATGTCCTGAACGTGGTTGACCATGCTCTTCCACTTGGCCTCCATCACATCTGCATCTCCATTAGGAGTGGAAGCGGCAGTCCAGTAGAGGTGGTTAATAACAGCTGGCCTCCACAGCTTCAGTTCTTCACACTCCCTCTCCTTTGCAGCAGCATCCAATGCTTTCCCTAGACCTGTTTCACAACAGAAACACAAAATGTTAAAAAGGAAAATGTAATTATAGACAATATAAACAAAACTACCTTCATCAAGATACATACTTTTTCCAATATGCCAGATGTCAAAGAAATGGCTTGTTCCTTTGGGACACAACTCCTCCCGCACCCACTTGGCAACCTGAAATGTTTGAAAAAACACATTGATTACAAGAACATTTGATTTTAGCTGTAAATAGAGTCAGGGGCAAGATTCATGTGCGTTTCTTTACCTGCCGATTTCTGTCTGTGATCAGGGCTGACACTTGCATATGTTGCCGAGTCAGAAAACTTATGCTGCGCTTTAGGCCCTCTAACTCACACCAGCTGCTACTTGGGACCTCGGAGCTCTATAAAAAATATTTTGTCATCTCACTGTGTAACATTAAACAGGTGATATGTGTGTTTGATAATATTAACTTACCTGGACAAGTTGAAGATCTAAAACCTTGTTGATTCTGTCCTCAATCAAAGAGTATGTGCCATATTTTGCACAATGGCCAGGAGAATCTGACCTATGAATGTCAAAAACAGTTTAATTCATATGGTTAAGCACAAAAACTAATACATTAAACTATATTATCCAGTTTAGACTTGTTTTCCATTGTAATGATATAAGCTGAAGTGTGCTACCTGCAGTCACCAGACAGGATCAGTCCACCCCTCATCTCTTTCAGATCTCTGATGATCCCTGCCTGCTCATTCTGCCACGCCTGCACGATGGTTGGAATCGTGTACAAGCGCTGATGGCGAAAGAAGGTGCTGGCAGTGATGCTCTGAAGCCCAAACAGCTTCAACATCCTGATGGTCTGGGTAGCCATGCAACCTGAAAAGTGGATGGCCCCACTCAGTAATAGGTTGCAGGCTGGCATATTGCGATGCAGCATTGGCTGGTTCTGCCAAAAACGCTGATACCCACATGCTGCACAGACCTAAGAGATGTATGTGAAAGGCAGAAAATGACTATAACATACAAACAACAAAGTATAATGATTAAAACAAACTATACAAGTTATGTTACAACATCATTTTCTACCAGAAAACACAAATAGTTTCTTACTTGCTTTATTTTTACAAAAGTTCCCTCCTGCTTCTCAACATTGCCTTGGGTTTCCCCACAACCGGCTGGGCAAATGGTAAAGAGAGACATCAACTGGCTTTGGCACACAATGAACTTATCAGCAGCACTGAAAAAAAAAGAAAAACATTATTTTTGACTTGACACAATTTGATCATATAAAAACTTAAATAAAAGAAAAATAACTTTTACTTGAGGTCAGGGTGAGATTCCTGCTGTGGTTCCTCATCAGATGAATCACTTGTCATTTCCCCCTCTGGGATCCATGACATATCACCAGGTTTGTCCATGAAAACAGAGGATGACTCATCATCGGTATGCACAGGACTGGGCAGTGGAGTTGACGTTGATTTCTCAAACCTTTCTGTCCGAGTCCCCACACTGACCATCTTGGACTGTGCCTGGACAGCTAGAATAAAAATAAGTCCAGTTATACAATTGTGTAACAGCATGTATATGATACATCATAAATATATTTTTTTACTTTGAGCAATGATGGAGCTATAACGTAACTTGACTCTTCTTAGAAGCAAATAAAAGAAAACAGCTTCTTGGAAAAAATGAAATTTAATATTGTAACGTTAGTAGGCTAGTTATTAAAGTTGCTGATCTGTGGACACTGGATAGTTCATTCATTGCACATCATATTTAATGTAAAATGTTAATCCACCTGATGAACGATGTGAAGGTCTGAGGTCACACTGTGAGCCAAAGTGATGCACAGATGATTGAGGGGCCAGTGGAGAGAAAGGCTCTTGCTCTGGGTCAGCAACAAACACTGCAGCACTGGCTGAAGATGTATCTCCCACTTCATTACTTGCAATTTCTGATAAATCCTTATAAACAAACATGACAAATTACGAATTAGCTGTGCTAGCAACTAGCATTAGTTATTATGCCTAACAAGCTAGCTGCGGTACTTTACAACAACTTATACACGCCACGTTGCTTCTCATTATTTAAATCATTATGTTGACTGATTTGTTAGTTAGTAAATGTAAAAAAAAAAAAAAAAAAAGACTTACGTTGCACAGTTCACGTTTTCGTCGAGCTGCATCTCTGACGGATCCGTGACCACCGTGTTTCCCGCCGGCGGGAGAACCCGAAGCTACGTGCACTGAAGGAACCGCACCAGCTCTGAGTCTCACTCGGTTCTTACTTCGGTATCCCATGTTGAACTCCATCATATCGCCGGGACGATAATCCTCCGATCTGAAGTGAACGCTACACACGACCGCGTTTTCCGAAGCCGAAGCGGAAGAGAAATCCCGTCTCTTCACCTGCACAAACCGCACCCAGGCACGAAAGATAGCACCGTCCTTTTTCTTGTTAGGAAACCGGTGGACTCGATGTCCTGACAGGCTGGATTTTTTGCAAGCTTCACAAACACAATAATTTACCATGACGATGATAAATTGAAATACAAAACCTACTGAAAACACACTGACTCACGACCGCTCTTACTGAATACCAACCTACTCTGCACTGAGCAGCGGCAGCGCACAGCAGCACACGTCTCCCTCTTGTGACGTAAAATGACGCGATGTTGGAAAAAAAAGCGTTTTTTACGAGCATTCAAAGAAACGCTCACTTTATCTACTAAATTGGTGTCCTTATGTCATTTTAAACCATTTTAAATCCTGCATTATCTTTTTATATGGTATTTTCATACACGGTTAAATATTAATTTAGATTTTTTTTTAACCTGCAATATGCTCTTTAAACCCACATTCTGCAGGCTCCTGTGGCAACACAAAAGATGTTTAATGTCACTTTGGCATGGCATTGCAAAACTAAGTAACTAAGAACTTTGTCAAAGGCCTACCTCTGGATAAATTCCAGAGTCCGGGTTGCTCCCTTGGGGTAAATGATGTTCTGCACGTAGAAGAGGCTGAACACATAGTTAACAGCAAACAGAAAACAGCTGATGATGTGGTTTCTGATATTTTGTTTCTTCCTTCATCTGCAAAACATGTAAATTACGACAATACAATTCAATGAAACAAATAAACAGCACTTTCAAATATTTAAGAGCAGACATGAATATCCTTACCCACAACTATGATGCACGGGTTGCTTGGCAGTTCTGCTAAGGCATCCTAAAAGAGAGGTGAAGACACGGACACATTTGAATCACAAAATGTTGTTTTTCTGTGGAATTTCCCTGCAATGCTCAGGACTCTGTATTGGCAGTGGTAACATTGTTACCAGTGTGTCACTTCCTTCCCTACCTACTAAACCAGATTCCAATAAAATGATGAGCTTTCTTATGCTGTGTGCTTGCTTACTTCTTCATTTAGCAGCAGCACCTTTGGCTCCTCCACAAAGTACTCCATCAGGTCCTGGAGTTTTATTTGATCTGTAGAATCTCCTCTGATTCCCATATATCTTTCTGCAAAATCATCAACAAGTATGTACTTTTGAGTCTTAGACCTTTCCAACAATATATAGTTTGTCATGATTAGATTAGGATTTAGTAGTAAAATATTGAAGTAAACTTAGCCTACAGTTAAACAGTTAAAAGACACACACAGAAAAGACAGACATCTACAGCAAGCAACAGTTAATTTAACCTTACTAACGAACGTGAATAATGGATTAAGGTAGCGTTTTTCGCCCACTCAAAATGGCCCATAATTACATTAAAAGAGAGCCTTCATTTAACGTTCAGCCCCCAAAAAGACACCACTGATGTCGCACATCAACACGTTGGCGTTACTGTCTTAACCACGAACGAACATTTAACAGTTAATGTTTGCAGCTTACAATACCAAGAAAACACTAACGTTAACTTCTATGACATTTCAAAATTACCTTTTACACACAAAGTGGAGCCAGAGATGAAGATTTTGCGCGTTCACAGTCAGTTTGTTAACACAAGAGGAGAGGCTGTGTTTTTTTTTTTTCCAAGCAGTCAAAATCTCCCGCTCCAAATAAAAATACGGACATTAGTTCCGTAAATTAACATAACTAACGTTACTGCCACAAAGAATGGAGAAGTGAAATAAGCGTTGATAGATTGCTCTGACCTAATATAAAAACTCATACAAACCTGATCAGTTTTAAATATTCTAAGAAAAAACATCTCTTTAATCTCCCTAACCAAGCGCTGGTTAATAACAGCAGCTCACGAACGTTACGGTTAAACGTTAAAGTTAGCAATAACCAACGGAAATTCAAAATTGTATACACACGATGAACCC
Source organism: Carassius carassius (assembly GCF_963082965.1). Lineage (NCBI taxonomy): Eukaryota > Metazoa > Chordata > Actinopteri > Cypriniformes > Cyprinidae > Carassius > Carassius carassius. The sequence goes on along the minus strand of NC_081800.1, from coordinate 6,293,746 downwards.
AGACAATATAACATTTAAAACTACTGCAAACAAAAGAGTCACTTGGATAACGTACACCCCCCCCCCAAAAAAAAACTGAAAGGCAGACCATTGCAAATTCTTTTTTGACGTTCTGCTTGGATCCGTCTCTGTCCAAGGCAGTTGGCAGTTGCAGGAGAGATCAAGGTCCCATAATGCAATTCGAAACGTAAATTAACAGAAATACACCCGTAAATGACCTTATATGGACAATTTCTGTAAAAATATACAGTAATACAACTGTTAATAAACAGATATTTCTTAGAGCGTGTGTGTGTGTGTGTGTGTGTGTGTGTGTGTATATATATATATATATATATATATATATATATATGTATGTATATATATATATATATATATATGTATATAATATATATATATATATATATATATATATATATATATATATACACTTTGGTTTAAATATTTTCATAACATTGACCTATGTGTTTACCACATGCTGTTTTTTTAATCTAAGGTCAGGTCTACTGTTAGAGGACACGGTATCAAGCGGCTTCATAAAACTATCACTGAAATCTGGTGTTCCTGCTTGACTCTACAGACATTTTTGGGTTATTTAGCTTTTCATAACATGTTGTTTCAGACTAATGGAAAGAAAACAACTTAAATATAATAATAAAAAAAAATCTATTACACTTTTTTCATTTAAAGATATCTAAAATCAACTTTCCAAAAATCTTTAATATAGTAAATTACTTTACTAGTAAATTTAGTCAAGTAAATTAATACATTTTTTAACCTTGCTTTAAACAATGTTCAGATTTCTTATCTGGAAAATTATGCAAATTAGTGCATAATATTAAATTCGATAATGCCTCTTCTGCACATTTAAAGTCTGTGTAAAGCGATATTAAATACGTGTTCTCAGTTTGTCACACCTCTGACAAATGTGTTAATAACCACCCAGCCATATTTGATAAAAAAAAATAATAATAAAACCGACGGTAAATAAAATAAATTATCAAAATCTTGAAAAATGAGCCGTAATCTCTGCTCTCAAACACTGGGGGCGTGTCTGCTGTCGGCGCTGAAACCACGCGCTCTCGCGGGAAAAGTGCCGCCTCTCTCTGTCAAATACTGCCACAATCTGAATGGACCAGACAAGATTTCAGCACTGCCCAAAATAAACCATGAATACAAAAATGGTGAAAAACTATTTAACGCCTTTACAAGGACTTTAATGTTTGCTAATATTTCAGCTGGGGAAAGTAAGATATCTTTTTTCTTATTACAATTTTACCCTATTCACCCATGGTGCCTGTACTGTATCTTTAGTTCTGCTCCAAAACACATATTCACTGCAGATGAGACCATCATACAGTGTTAGTGTTTTTCTAGGTCAACATACAACTTATCATGTCACAGATGACATTAATTGATGGACTGGAGTGGTGTGGATAACTTGTGGATTATTGTGATGTTTTTATCAGCTGTTTGGACTCTCATTCTGACGGCACCCATTCACTGCAGAGGATCCACTGGTGAGCAAGTGATACAATGCTACATTTCTCTGAATCTGTTCTGATGAAGAAACAAACTCGTCTAAATCTTGGATGGCCTGAGGCTGAGTACATTTTTTGCAAATTTTCATTTATGAGTGAACTATTCCTTTAATTCTAACATTTTATTGCTGCCAGATATTAGTGGGCCATGTTGATAGGTAATGTAATGATCTAAATCCTGTGTTTATTCCAACAGGACACCTGTGTGGAAAAATCACAGTAAAACGCCTCAGAAAAGCACTGTTAGTCCTGAGAAAATCTCCAGCAACATATGTTTTGATATTTCATATCTAATACAATGACATTCTGAATTAAGAATGGCTTAAGTGTCCAAATACTTTTTGGAGCCACTGTATAATGACATTTCACAGCATAGCAGACATGAGCAGATAAACTGGCACAGCAGACAGATAGTAAAGAGCCATGGAGCCATGAGATGAACCGAACGTGTAAGGAGAGAGAGAGGGGAAAGATTTGTGCTCTAATAATATCCTCCACTGACAGATTAGAGATAAAGAGACGTGTGGGTTAAATAAGGGAGCACATCTCGATTCTGTTATCAATAATCAGTTTGAGGACAACTCCATACAAACCCATTGTAAGGTAAGATGCTTCTACTGATGGGAACTCTGCTGATCACAAGAGACATTGAAAACATATATATCTCATGATAAACTAAATGTAAACATTCTTCCGTTAATTTTGAGGTACTCTTGGTTTTTTATATTTAACTTTTAGACACTGTTTAATTGAGTTCGTAATAGCTTTTTGAAATATTGAAAGTCTCATTTTATCAGCATTCTTCATCTTTGCCTAATAATTTTCATAACGAATTAGAGTCTCTTGTTATGGTCGGGTAATTATATGGGTTATTATGATGAGAAAAATATTAGTAGTTTTATCAATTCAGTTGATGCATCTCATCAAGAGGACTGTTTATTGTGAATAAATTTCTGCAGATAGATTGAATAATCTAATCTAATCGAATATATCAAATAATTTACCCTGTGTTGATTTTTGTAAGTAATTGACGGTTACAAGCATTTTGTACTGTTCTTAGTGTAGTTTATTTTTAGAGCCACTAGATGGTGCTAGTCCATTTATGTTTATTGATGTTGTCAGAGAGAGTAACCTCTGACCTTAATTGCAGTCATCTTGTTTTACTCAGTTGATTCTGATAATCACACGGTTAAAGCAGCTCAATCTCTTCATCATCCTTGCAAACATTTATAGAAGCTTTGTCTGTAAGTATTAATGTGTTTATTAGAAGCTTGTTTTTTCATCTTTTGTTGGAATTAGTGCCAGTAATTTAAGGATGAAACTGATATTAATAGAGACTTTTCAGTACGATGTTACATGCATCTAGATTATTATTGTAACGTTATATATTATGTTCAGTTATACCTTAAGCGAACTGTTACAATTATTAATGTACAGTCTTTGGAAAACTACTTTTTCCTTTTTTCTGTATTTCAGTTTTACTCTGTTCCACTTGCATTTGAAGTGGTGGTGTCAATAAATCCATGCTTCAGTTCAACTGTCTTGTGGAAGGAGTCATCTATCTGTCTAGTTGAAGAAGGGGAACTCTTTTACGAGGGCAGAATAGTAAAAAGACACTTAACGGTGATTGCTGCATCAGTGATTGAGATTTCAAGCCCTGCTTTCATATCAGAATGTCATCGAAAGAGAAACATAGTCTGAAAACCAGATCAGTGACTTCACGATCATCAAGACATTCAAGCAAGTCAGCAGCAAGCGTGGCTGCATTAGAGGCTCGTGCAAAGGCAGAAGCAGCACTGACTAGAGCCACATATGCACAAAAGGAGATAGAAGTGAGAGTGAAGCAAGCTCAAGTGCAAGCTCAGCTTAAAGTAGAGGAGACTCGTTTAGATGCTACACTGAATGCTCTCCATCATGAAAGCGAAGCAGAAGCTGCTGCAGCTGAGGCATTAGTGTTTGAGGCAGCTGCAGATACCGGGGAAATAGAACAGCAATCTGAAAGCAAAGAGCCCCATTCTTCACATGAGTCATTGGAAAGGACTAAGAAATATGTAGAAGATCAGCATAGATATAATAAAGAGATGCAGATACCAAGGCTTCCAGAGAACTCTGTTCCTAATACTGTACACAAGCCGCTAGCTCCATTCTGTGTTGATCAGCCACAGACTGTTTCCTTCAATCAGAATAGTCCTTTTCAGGACTTGCCGGAGAGACAACGTTCTGCTCGTGTTCTCACTCACTCTGAGACACTCCTCAGCTGCCACCCCATGCATACTCAAGCTGAATCAGTCAAGCATGCAGGCGAGATCACATCACAGTTTAAATCCACATTGCATGATGCTTCAGCTCCAAGACACAACATTAAATTGACAAGCCACTCACCCTCAAATCACAATGAGTCCCATACTGCTCACTCAAATGTATTTGAACTCGCAAAGTTCCTGGCTCGCCGTGATCTTTTGACAGGTGGACTCTCAAGGTTTAATGATAAGCCTGAGAACTATTGGGCATGGAAGTCTAGCTTTTGCAATGCTATTGAAGGGCTCGATCTTAAGCCTAGTGAAGAACTCGACCTGCTCATAAAGTGGCTTGGCCCTGATTCTACTGAGCATGCAAGACGCATCAGGTCGGTTCACATCAATTATCCAGACGTTGGCCTCAGCATGGTCTGGAAACGGCTAGAGGAATGTTACGGCTCTGCCGAAGCCATGGAGGCAGCGCTCTTTAACAAACTTGAGCATTTCCCAAAGCTGTCTACCAAGGACCCTCAACGTCTCAGAGAGTTAGGGGACCTACTTCTTGAGCTGCAGGCAGCAAAAGCAGAAGGTTATCTACATGGCTTGACCTTCCTGGATACGGCACGTGGCCTCAGCTCCATATTAGAAAAACTCCCATATAGCCTACAAGAGAAATGGATGTTGCAGGGAACTCGTTATAAACAAGAGAATGGTGTCAGCTTTCCCCCTTTTTCATTCTTCTGCGATTTTATTCATTGTGAGGCCCGCATGAGGAATGATCATAGCTTTAACATGAGTATGCACACTGTTGCACCATCTAAAGGTGAGAGATTCTTCTCAAAGACAATCAGAGCTCCTGTTACAGTTCACAAGACAGAAATAGACAATGCCACACAAAAGGACGAATTTAACAAGACAAGTGACAACCTCAACAGACAATGTCCTATACATAAAAAGCCACATCCCCTCAGAAAGTGTAGAGGTTTTAGGGAAAAGACCTTGCAGGAACGGAAAGCTTACCTCCGAGAGAATTCCATATGCTTTAGATGCTGCTCCTCAACTACACACCAGGCAAAGGACTGTACAGTGTTAATCCAGTGCTCTGAATGCAATAGCGACAAGCATATAGCTGCACTTCACTATGGCCCAGCCCCCTGGTCAAAAAAGGAAGATAACAGCCCCTCTACAAGCTATGGCGGGGAGCAAGAAGAGTTGCCTCCCTCCCCAATCGCTACATCCACCTGCACAGAAGTGTGTGGAGATCACAACAGTGGAAAGTCCTGCTCAAAGATCTGCCTGGTAAATGTGTACCTGGAAGGTGAGCCTCAGAACAAACAAAGGGTTTATGCAATCATAGATGATCAGAGTAATCGATCCCTGGCGAGATCTGCCTTCTTTGAGATGTTTAATGTTGCAGACAATGCATCACCTTACACACTCAGGACGTGTGCCGGTGTCACGGAGGCTGAAGGGCGTAGAGCGGAAGGATTTATGGTGGAGTCCTTTGATGGAAAGACATGCCTTGCTCTTCCATCCCTCATTGAATGCAACCTCATCCCAAATAACAGAGCAGAGATTCCTACTCCAGACGCAGCACAATACCACAACCACCTAAGATCAGTAGCCTCCAAAATTCCATGTCTAGATCCCAAGGCCAAAATTCTGCTTCTTCTCGGAAGAGACCTCATTCAGGCGCACAAGGTGCTGGAACAATGCAACGGACCACAACATGCTCCCTTCGCTCAGAGGTTGGCCCTTGGGTGGGTGATAGTTGGAGATGTATGCCTCAATGGAGCTCACAAGCCTTCGTCAGTGGATGTTTTCAAAACTCATATACTAGGAAATGGGCGTCCCAGCTACATGAGTCCATGTCCAAACAGTATGCATGTGAAAGACCATTTCAACCGTCATAATGAGCCTCAGATATCCTCTGCCCTGAACCTTAAACAGAGAAGCTTGCCCATACATGATGAATGTCCCATAGGCGAATCAGTTTTCTGCAACACTAAGAATGACGACAAACCAGCTCCCTCTATGGATGACCTTGCCTTCCTGAACATTATGGAAAGAGAGTTCCATCAGGATGAGTCAAATAGCTGGGTTGCCCCACTTCCGTTCCGTAGCCCACGGCAACACCTCCCTAATAACAAGATTCAGGCCAGCAAACGGCTCACTTTTCTGACTCGTAAGCTTGAAAAACACCCTGAGGTAAAGGAGCACTTTGTTGATTTTATGCAAAAGATACTTGAGAATGGGCATGCAGAGTTGGCACCACGATTACAGAATGATGAAGAGTGCTGGTATCTGCCAATGTTCGGGGTGTACCATCCAAAGAAGCCTGGCCAGATAAGAGTAGTGTTCGACTCTAGTGCTCGACATGAAGGTGTATCATTAAATGATGTCCTCCTTACTGGCCCTAATGTAAACAATAGTCTTTTGGGAGTTCTACTGCGGTTCAGGAAGGAACGTGTGGCAGTGATGGCTGATATCCAGCAAATGTTCCATTCCTTTGTGGTCACAAAAGAGCATCGGAACTTTCTACGCTTCCTTTGGTATGACAACAATGACTTAAACAACAAGGTATTGGAGTACCAGATGCGAGTTCATGTTTTTGGTAATAGCCCGTCACCAGCAGTTGCCATATATGGGCTCAGGAGAGCTGCCCTCTCAGGTGAAAAAGACTATGGACCAGAGGCAAGACACTTTGTGGAAAGGAACTTTTATGTGGATGATGGACTTACTTCCCTCCCCACAGAAGAGAAAGCCATCAAGCTGCTCAAAGCCACCCAGGAAATGCTGGCTCTGTCTAATCTTCATCTTCACAAGATTGCCTCCAACAAAGTGGAGGTCATGAAAGCATTTCTTGCAGAGGACCTTGCAAAGGAGATTAAGAATCTGGATCTGAGCACTGGCCTCCCTCCAGTTCACAGAAGTTTGGGGGTGAGCTGGAATTTGTCTGAGGATATGTTCATTTTCCAGGTTGCAGACCAGGTGAAACCTTACACCAGACGTGGGGTTCTGTCTACGATTAACAGTTTGTTTGACCCACTTGGGTTTGCTGCACCTGTCGTCCTTCAGGGAAGACTCCTGCTCAGAGCGCTTACCACAGGGTCTTGTGACTGGGATGCACCTCTGCCTGATGAGAAATATAAGGAATGGAAGGTTTGGAGAGATTCATTAAAGGAGCTTGAGTGTGTCAAAATTCCCCGCACATATGCCACTATCTCTCTCAGTCAAACACAAGGCAAAGAGATGTGCGTCTTCTGTGATGCATCCACAAATGCTATTGCAGCTGTTGCTTACATCAGGGTTACCGATATGAGCGGAAATGTAGAAGTTGGCTTCATCTTTGGTAAGGCTAAACTAGCTCCCCTACTTGAGATCTCTGTCCCCAGACTTGAGCTGTGTGCAGCTGTTCTAGCTGTGGAAATAGCTGAAACCATTGAAGATGAGATTGACACCAAGCTGGATGCTGTAACATTCTATTCTGACAGTAAGGTCGTCTTAGGCTACATTTGTAATGAATCCAGGAAATTCTATGTGTATGTCAACAATAGAGTGCAAAGGATACGGAAATCTACACGCCCTGAACAGTGGAAATACGTACCTACCGATCAAAACCCTGCCGACCATGCCACAAGATCAGTTAAGGCAGCTGACCTTCCCCGTAGCATGTGGCTGACTGGTCCAACATTCTTGACTAAATCAACACAGCCTGAAACTCACATGGGTCTCTTCAGTATGATCGACCCAGAAGTAGACATTGAAGTACGTCCTCAAGTCACTTCTTGCGCTACACATACTTCAAGAAAGGAGTTAAACCCCAAACGGTTCGAAAGATTCTCAAGCTGGCGATCACTGACTCATGCAATAGCAAGACTTGTGCACATAACTCACTCCTTCAAGCAGGATAGTAACAAGAGTACTTGCAGGGGCTGGCATATATGTGACAAACCCTGCTCAGTTCAAGATCTAGAAAAGGCCAAGTCTGTTATCATCCACAGCGTGCAAACAGAAGCCTTCTCTGAGGAATTGAAATGCCTTCAAACAGGCACAGCGATTTCCAATCAAAGCCCTCTCTTTAAACTATCCCCCTACATTGACAGTTTTGGCGTACTCAGGGTTGGCGGACGCCTTTCAGAAGCAAACCTTAGAAGAGATGAAGTGTGTCCTCTAATTCTCCCTGGTCGTTGTCACATCACATCACTGCTCATTCAACATTATCATAAACAGGTCGAACATCAGGGACGCGTCTTCACTGAGGGTGCAGTGAGAGAGGCTGGTTTCTGGATCATAGGTGGTAAGAGACGCATCAGTAGTATGATCTTTCAATGTGTTCAGTGTCGCAGACTGCGGGGAAAGATTTTGATTCAGAAGATGTCTGACCTACCTCCTGAACGGCTCAGTATGGACCCTCCATTCTCCTTTGTAGGGTTGGATGTTTTCGGGCCTTGGATGGTCACCTCACGTCGAACTAGAGGAGGACAAGCGAACTCCAAACGCTGGGCAGTGCTGTTTACATGTATGAGCACTAGGGCCATACATATCGAAGTCATAGAGTCGATGGATAGCTCCAGCTTTATAAATGCTCTCCGCAGATTCTTCGCTGTTCGAGGTCCAGCAAAGCAGTTGCGGTCGGACTGTGGCACCAACTTTGTTGGAGCATGCAAGGAGTTGAAGATGGAGTCAGTCACAGAAGACAGAAGGGTACAAGAGTATCTGAGTGACATTGGATGTACTTGGGTGTTCAACCCTCCCCACTCATCTCACATGGGTGGAAGTTGGGAACGTATGATCGGAGTCTCAAGGCGGATCCTTGAATCCATGCTACAAGGTCTTGGACCATCAAAGTTGTCCCATGAGGTTTTGACAACCTTCATGGCTGAAGTCACAGCCATAGTAAATGCTCGTCCCCTGGTACCTGTATCCACAGATCCAGACGCTCCATTTATTCTGTCCCCAGCAACTCTACTCACTCAAAAGACTTCTGTAGTACCTTCTCCATCAGGTGAATTTGGAGAAAAGGACCTCTTCAGTCGTCAGTGGAGGCAAGTCCAAGGCTTGGCCACTACATTCTGGCATCGCTGGAGAAAGGAATATCTTGCAACCTTACAAGGCCGAAGAAAATGGCAGAATGAGAGCGGCAATCTTCAAGTGGGAGACGTTGTGCTATTGAAAAACAGTCAAGCCAAAAGGAATGACTGGCCCATGGGAATGGTATTGAAGACATTTCCTGGGAGAGATGGGCGAGTGAGGAAAGTTGAGGTCAAGATGGTCAAAGAGGGATCATCTAAGGTGTTTCTGCGACCTATATCAGATGTTGTCTTACTGTTGTCTCCTGAGACTGAATAGACAAGCTTAATTATGTTTAATGATGGCATCTTACAGATACCAGACGGGGAGTGTACTGTTCTTAGTGTAGTTTATTTTTAGAGCCACTAGATGGTGCTAGTCCATTTATGTTTATTGATGTTGTCAGAGAGAGTAACCTCTGACCTTAATTGCAGTCATCTTGTTTTACTCAGTTGATTCTGATAATCACACGGTTAAAGCAGCTCAATCTCTTCATCATCCTTGCAAACATTTATAGAAGCTTTGTCTGTAAGTATTAATGTGTTTATTAGAAGCTTGTTTTTTCATCTTTTGTTGGAATTAGTGCCAGTAATTTAAGGATGAAACTGATATTAATAGAGACTTTTCAGTACGATGTTACATGCATCTAGATTATTATTGTAACGTTATATATTATGTTCAGTTATACCTTAAGCGAACTGTTACAATTATTAATGTACAGTCTTTGGAAAACTACTTTTTCCTTTTTTCTGTATTTCAGTTTTACTCTGTTCCACTTGCATTTGAAGTGGTGGTGTCAATAAATCCATGCTTCAGTTCAACTGTCTTGTGGAAGGAGTCATCTATCTGTCTAGTTGAAGAAGGGGAACTCTTTTACGAGGGCAGAATACATTTCTTTTTTCCAAAATTCACCCTTCACCACATGCTTAACATCTTTAGATAACTTTCTATTTGTGGAACCGGACAGGTTTTGTGTTAACCCAACTGAAAATGTGGTAGGATCACTCATGACTTTGTTTGAGGGGTGTTTCGGTCACTGACTAGGCATATGCAGAAAATGTAAATGTGGGTCAGATGAGGACAGGATGTGGCCATGATGTATTCCTAAAATCAGTCAGTGGGAGTTCAGTGGGAGTTCGTTTTGATTTGATGTGTCAAATTCAACTAGAAATCACTGAATAAAACGATTGTGCTCTATTTTTTTTTTTTTTTGTAGAAAAGATGCCTGAACAAGGGTAAGTGTGGATCTCTAATACCAACAATAATCTCTGGTAATACGTTGCCAATATATACTAAGGTATATTTTATGCTGTATTTTCAGGCAAGAGGTAAGTTATGCATTTTTTCCCCTAACAAATCAACTAAAACTTAGATTATTTGATCATCTGTGCTACCTGTGCTGTGGTTTAACTGTCACATCTCTGGCCCAGAGGGAGTACAAGATCTCAGCCTCAAGAAAGCTTATGCTAAAGGTTGGTTTGCAGCACATATCAATTCAACATTATTTTTTTTTTCCATCTCGACAATATAGAATATTTGAGATTCAAGATTATAATACTTTGAGGTTAAAGGTTAGTTCAAATCACTAATTCATCAGGATAGTATAAACATTTATTTTTATAAAAAAATATTTTTTGGAGTCAATAACACACCACTAGATGGCAGACATGTGTCTTAACCAAGATAATGTTGGGACTGTCCCAATTCAACACTTCTAGTCTTAAAAGTACATGGGTTAGGGTTAGGACTGAAAAATACCAAATCTTAATGAAAACTAAATCCACACTTCAGAGCAGTATTTGTGTATCCCATCATTCATCATATTAAGATATTACATATAATTTGGTAGTTGCAAGGGATTTTTATCACTTTATTGGAACCAGCACAATTAATAAACAATGTGGTGTTATATAGGGATACTAAACAGGCATTAAGAAATTTATTTGAAGTATTGAAAACCAAAATGTGCAAATGCTCTGTAAAAGCTTTACTTGGATTTTTATACAACACATTATGGTCCCACTTGAACACTTGGGCCAAATACCCCAAATATGCCACACAAGTAGACAAGATGTCAAAAGCAAAAAACACAAATTGGGTATTGGGACAGGCTCATTGACATTTAGATGTGTGTGTTTTCAGAGTTTGATGGTGGCAAAAGCCAAAGAGGAGCTGGATCAGGAGATGTTGGATAGAGAGGAGGAGAAGCAGGGGTATCTGATGGAGAAAATTCCTCCTCTGAAAACACAGGGCATGTCATTCACTGAGCTTCAGGTAACCATGTTAAATCAAGCCCACCTTCAGACTTACAGGTTTGCTTATTTGATGCCACACCAAAATCCTCCTGACTTGAAATCTAAAGGTACAATCACTGCTCCTTGTGCTACTGAAACCTTTGCTTTATTTGCATATTAGCTTCCATAAGGCTGATGCAAATGTCTTGCCCAATGCCTATCTTCATTTGACTAATTGCAATGTAAATAGCCATCCATGGATATTTCAATGAGATGTATGTTTGTGTGAAACGATAAGTAGGAAAATTGCCATATGATATTTGTCTTCTTAACAAAAAACCTTTTAGTTGAGCTGGTATGCAGTGTTGGGGAGTAACTAGTTACATGTAACGGCGTTACGTAATTTAATTACAAAATAAATGTAACAGTAATCAGTTACAGTTACTAAGAAAAAATGAGTAATTAAATTACAGTTACTTATGAAAATTGTAACGATTACAAAGAGGATTACATTTGAATATTTACACACATCCACATACAGCTTATTTCTTTCCCAAATTGCACTAAGACATATGGCCCATAAACTCCGCGACGCGGAAAACACATTCGTAGAATCCAGTCATAAAAATGGAGTTCAGCCTATAACGCGGACGCAATATGCCACATTTTGGACGAATATATCAAAAGTAGGTCAGTACACTTGAATCAAAACCCGATTTGGACTGATGTCTGTGAATATTAAGCCGCAAAAAGACTGAATATGAATCCTGCACGTTCTGCGTGTCTGTGGAAATCAGGCGCTGACTGGACATCGGGAGAACCGGGACTATTCCCGGTGGCCTGGCAGACGATTTGGCCTTCTACTTTAATATTGTTATTGTATAATTGCAGGCCGAATATACTAAAGCGATTATTTCCGAATCCGCCATTCGATAATTAAATCTCTAATAAATCATGGATCGGTTAGTCGTGACTGGCAATGGTTGGGCTCGCGCGCTCTCCGCGCCTCCGCCGAACGGTTTGGATCAGACTCCGAGTAATCAATGCGAGAGAGAGAGACCGGAGTGAACTGTGTAAGCGCACAGCTCGAGCAGAGAAGCGACACTTCTGTTCAGGGTTTCAGGTGCAGGTCAGTTTCATCTGTAAAGATGCTAATGTAGTTTTGTCTTTGTTTACTTAGTCAAGCAGCAGCACACTGCTCGCAATCACACAAAATACTGTATAAACGACGTCATTATTATCTTTTGTAATGTTACAGTAGTAAGTTAGCAGACAAATCATCATATTTTATCATAGGTTTAGGGGGAGCTAGTGGATACAAAAACACAACCCTGAGGAAAATTAATGTAGCCTATGGTATGGCACTAACCGTGGTTTAACTATGGAATTTATAGTAAAAATAAATACAAGTGGTAATTCATTTGCCAAAAAAACAAAATTGCACTTACAAAACATGGTAAAAGTCAAATAAAAATCTTCAGTATTAAAGTCATGAGAGAGATGGGTTGTGGGTGTATGAGTGTGAGATTTCCCAGCCTATTTTTTTTCCCAGTCCGCCCCTCATGGAAATTAATCTCTAGAACAGTCACTTCATGAGCATTTTTTACTTATTTTGAGAAACTATCATCATATCATATACAAAGAGACAGCAATGTTTCAGAAAGACACCAATGTTTCAGGAGTTTAGTACACAAAATAGGACACATGCTTATTAGATAACCGTATTTGAGTTGATGTATATGCTTTTATTTTTTTTCCCCAAACCATTGTTAGATGCAGTTAGATGCCTGTAGTTATGCAAAGATTTGGTTTCGAAAACAGTATCTATAAACTATTTCTTTTGATTTTAAATCTGCTTTGAACTTCAGATCAATCTCTAAGTAAAGTCTGATTGTGTGGTGGATGTGTTCAAATTTGATCATCTTAATTCAGGTGATGAAGAATGATGAAAGTCTGACAGTATTGAGCACTACTGTTAAGGTTAAACCTGCATGGTGTAAAATGGTTGAAGATGATTAACAGTTGCAAATTAACATTCATTAGAAATTTATAAAAGTAATCAAAATGTACTCAAAAGTAATTAGTTACATTACTTTATTAAAGTAATTAAAAAAGTTACACTACTATTACATTACAACAGGGTAACTTGTAATCTGTAACCTATTACATTTCCAAAGTAACCTTCCCAACACTGCTGGTATGTTGTTAGTCGGCACCCGGTGTAATATAGCACACATTTGCATCAAGGATTCCTGAAATTCAGTTAACATTTCTGTCTCTTTTAGGAACTCTGTCAAGAGCTTCATGCTAAGATTGATGTGGTGGATGAGGAGCGCTATGATATTGAAGCCAAAGTCTTACTGAATAAGCGTGAGGTATGAAAATCCACATAAGCCATAGTTTAATAACCAGCAGGACAATGGCACAACTTGCCATCTTCATCTGCTCTATTTGTAGGCTTCTAATATTAGCATGCAGTTGGGAGTAATTGCGATAGTGATTTCATAAAAAGTTGGTATGAATTTTGGTATAGAAAACTAAGCGAGCTGCCTTGCTGTCTACTCCCTACATAGTCAATTGCCTTCTAAGGGAACATACGAACTGAAATGGAACCTAATTAGATGCAATGTAGATAGACTACAACTGTGTCATACAAAAAGTGCTACTCGTGGGAATCAACTCCCCATTGATTCCAGTACAGTTTGGCATTAGCAATGTTGATAAGCTAACAACATGAGACTCTAATCAGCATAAAAATGACATCGAAGTACACACAAACATTTGCTAAAATAGTAAATTTTAATTAATATGAAATATATTTAGATACACTATTCACTTTTGAAAAGAATTTTTTTTTCCATTATTGACATTTCTCTTGCTTCGCTTGCTATCTTGCATGGATTTTTACATTGCAGTGCATTATGGGATTGCCTTCTCCACAACTAATACATGAGCTGCATTCGAAATCTCACGGTGTCATAGTACTACAGTGGACAGTATGAATTTGTGTAATTTAATCCGCACATACTACATTCGTCATGCTGTCACTAGCTGTTTCCAATCAAAGCTGCGAATTTAAATTATGCGCAAAATTGGAATATTGCATAAAACATTCGCATGTGAAACACCATTTCCATCCAGCAAGATGGAGAGAACATCCTCACGTCCTGATAAACTGGTGCCAAATATCACTAAGAAAAATATAATTTTCTGTATGAGAACCCACTGCGAGTCTTAATCATATAATAACAATTTATTTGGTAAATGTGTTGACATCGTGTTTTTGCTGCATGTTTTATTATCGGATAAAAATCTATCCGAATCAGTTGAGTGCATTTTTTTTATGTATGTTTTTTAGACTCTATACATATCTTGGCATTTCCAGTAAGCATTTTTTTAAAAGCGATATCCCAAAATGCTCATAAAAAATAGGTGGATTGAAACAGGTGGACGCTATTGTCGTGACTTACTGTAAGCTGTCATTTGCAGACAATAGCATCGCTAGGGATTCTGGGCCCTTTGTCCTTATTTTGCTATGGGGTCCTCTCAAAATAACATTCAGTGGGGGGATAGGGTCATCATTTTTTTTCTACTGAATACTATGATTATGAATTCGGAATTTTTTTTAGCTATGCTACCTTTGAACCTGTGAAGGCATAATTATGCTATTTATGTTATTTATTGGAACAAATCTTTATGCATATAGGTATCTAATAAGTAACTAAACAAATAACCGTCCATCCTCTAGGTCAAAGACCTGAACATCAAGGTTCTGGACCTGAGGGGGAAGTTCAAGCGGCCCACCCTGAGGAGGGTGAGGGTTTCTGCAGACGCCATCCTCCGATCTCTCCTAGGCTCAAAGCACAAAGTCTCAATGGACCTACGAGCCAACCTCAAATCTGTAAAGAAAGAGGATACTGAGAAGGTATGACGTCATCTGAACATGTAATGTTATACGACCAACCCATCCAAGCCATGTCAAATGGGGTACGAGAGAAACCTTCTAAAACAAAACTACTCAAGAAGAAACATCATGGAATGTTCCATGTAAGATAATAGGAGAAATCTGTTAATCCTTCAAGGTTACACCAGTTAAAACATTACTAACCTTCTATCTGGACTGGCACTTGGACAAGATGAGGATCGAGCAACAGGCGATGAAAAGAAACAAAGTACCCTGAATATTCAGAGCTCAGACAGAAGGTTGACATCACCAGAAGCAGCTGTCTGAAAGGCAGAGGCTCATGGGATGTGAAGCGGAGGAGTAAAAGGCAATGATTTTGGAGAGCAAACAGTGACAATGTTCATTCTTTTCAGCGTTTGTCTCACAAGAGACAAAACCTTCAATAGTGTAGTGAAACCAGTAAATTAAATGGATGTTCAGTTGAACGTCTTTGCACAAGCTGATTCTTTCAATGAACATGTTGAATCAGTTGGCAAATCGCACTGAATGATTTATTCCAGAATGGGCTAAACCAATTCTTGGAGCTGTTCACAAGCCAACAAACAACTTATTGATTCAGTGATCTGGATCCAGATAAAGTCGGTATGAAATCAAAAGCAAGACTTGCATTCATCTCAGTGCCACGCCCACATCTCCACATCCAATCAACAACTATCCATAGAACCAAGTGACAATCGCTTTATCTCTCGTTAATCCATTACTTTTGAATTTCCGTTATAAAAGATCTGTCGCTACTTCACCCAAATGGCTAAACTAAAATTACTGCTAGTGATCATACAATCATGTTTAATCACAGCTACAGTAGTTAGTAGTAACCCTTCTGTTTCGTTCTGCAGAAGAGGCCAGTTGAGGACAGCGACTGGAGGAAGAACGTGGAGGCCATGTCTGGTATGGAGGGAAGAAAGAAGATGTTTGATGCAGCAAAAGGCCCCACCCAGTGAAACCTTGTCGAGTACAGTTAACACACAAGATTATGACACTCATTGTTTGGCAACTAAAAAGGATTAGGTTTTGAGCTACATACTAAATATACTATTAAATACCAGATATACTGTTATTTCAGATGCCACTGATATTGTAATTCATTGCAGCTGCTTTAGCATTGTTACAAATGATTGTGCAACTTCCATGTGGCCAATAAGTAAATAATTACTAGCTTAGTCGATCTTTTATCATGTCAATATTCAGTTATTAGGAAGAGTCAAAGGAAGATGTAGATGCATCATTAGGATAAACTAAGAGAAATATGTATTGAGGTGCAAGGCTCATTATATATGTTTAATCTTTCCAACAGGATCCCATGCTCAGTTTGGCATGTTTTTTTCTGATAGTCTGGCTGTGAATTATTGTTTAGGAAAGCTCTCGCAGTGCTGAAATTAAACATATAAAATAAAAAGCACAAAAAGCTTGTCAAAACTATATGTAACTATACTTGGAAAAAAACAGTGTATACTAACACAGCCAGGATTGTGTGAGAATGTCCTTTTGCATGCTGTTAAGTAGCTGAAGAATTTAAACAGATGTGTTGTGTTTCTTTGTTTAGTCTAATTTGATGCAAATGTTTAAAATGCTATTGTGCAGGATCATGCAGGAGATAGGGAGCTCGTTCAGGAAGTGAAGCGTTAACTATGAAGGCTGTCATTTGAAGACAGTGGACTCCAACCCTAATTTGCATATTGGATATCTCTGTCTTCCCTGTGTTGGCATTGGGTGGGGTGTTCAGGCCACTTATCCATACTGTACTTATTTAACGTTTAACAGTCAAAGTTTATTGTGACACTCCTTACTTGGAATGTTTTTTTCTCTCTACTTGCATGAGTGAATAAAGAGGCAATTGTAAACTAAACAATATAGCGGAAGCATGCCACAGCAGCTGACTATTATTTCCTTTAAGACCAAACCCTGTGGTGTACTGGATGGTCTACTATGGCTTTCATATTGCTCTGGGCAAAGTACAGCAGGTCTAGCTGTCTCTTATAGGTGTGGCACAGGGAATAAAGCAAACACCTCTAGCCTTTGAGCTTCAATTAATTCTGAACTTTAGAGCAAATGCAACTGTGAACGATATAGAGTGATGCCCTATATGCTTGACTTCATGTAAAATGCAAAGATATCAGTGTCTGTATAGGATGAGATTGATTTATAGTAGGAATGGTCTTTGTTTTCATTGAGTCACTCGTGTGAAAAAATTGATAACTAAAAGCTAAGTATATGTAATGTTATAGGTAAAATATTATGTTTTTGTATTTTATATATATATATATTAAGTATTCTAAAATACTGTACTTAAGGCAAATAATATTATGTAACAATTGAAACATTTGGCTTATAGCTTTCTTACATTTTATTTAACTAAAACCATTATGATTATATAAAAAAGTTTATATACTCTACCGTAAAATTTCAATATATTTTTGCCCATTTATTTTATTGCTTCTAGATTTTTGACATTGTATTTAACTAAAACAATATAAGTTTTACGATTTTAGCCATTTATATTTTTTATTTATATTTATCCTAAAAAAAATACGAAAAATAATATGTATATAATATTAAATTGCTCAAAGATTTTAATAGGATGTCCGAGTAGTGGACAACATAGATGCAGTATCAAGTCTGAAGATGATGATGCTGGTCACGTGACGCGCCTCTGCTGAAGGTGCGGGGTAAAGGTAAAGGTGACACACCGCGAAGAGCGCGACACTTCACACTCTCCAGCCGACTGCAACACGACGACACAAAATAATGTCTATTAGCCGGAAAAACTGGTCTGCTTTGTCGACGTAAGTAGATTGAAATATACATGTAGCGTTTATTTTGTCTGATCTGAACGGTTTTGCAATCTAACAGAGAAGTATCCGAGCTATAACCGGGGTGTCTACGTTTTTATTTCTTCGCTCAAAACTGTGAATGAAAAAAAAAACTAATATATATATATATATATATATATATATATATATATATATATATATATATATATATAATGAATGAAACCTTAAGACTTTGAAATAAGCAAAAAAGCCAAAGGGGCACTTGAGTTTCAGAAATATAGCACCCACGGCAACACTTCCAATATGATAGTTAACATTTATAATCCTCATCCATTGCATTTTGGACGCCAGCTGTATGACTGAAATTAAAGCTGAATGTCTGGACATGCACTTGTGGTTATTTTGACAGTGCAATGCACTCATATGGAAAGTAATGTCACGCTTTCAGATTGAAGGAAATTAGTATCCTTTTACCAAAACAGAGCTTGAAGAACCAGTTTATTGCACAATGAAACACTGTTTTCAAACTGAAATACAATAGTCCACCTCTGGGGTATATCATCGAGACCTTTGATCGCTATGCATCTTCTCATACTTTCAGAAAGACTGACGGGATGGATTTCAGTCGTCAGCAGCTCAGAGCGTCCCTGCCATTTCTTTCCTTTTGCCTCCGTGTGAATAGAGCTTTAAATCAGTTCAATGAAAACAGTTTGAATTAAATGCTTTTATAATGAAAGTGGTTGGAGCCAAAAGTTCCAATGTTTTTAAAGCTTCCAGGCGACATGGGCAAAATTATATTTTGGGGATGCAGTAGTAAAAGACGATCTACCTTTCTACCTCTCGTTTAACACCAGTGTTCACAGAGAAGTGGAATGCTGAAAAGCGTATGTTTCTATGTGTTTGATCTTCAGGCTGGCTCGACAGTGGACTGTGGAGGATGAGGAAGAGGTGGAGAGAGAGAGGAGGAGGAAGACAAGGGAGTCTACAGCAGACACGGATGAAAGTCCCACTGAAGAGACCAAACCACAAACCAGTAGGTGCGAGATCAAAAAATTACAGAGAAAACCCAACTTTAGACAACATTAAAGGTGGATTTATGCTCTCTCTTTTCACTTCAAATTGCTTAAGACCCGTAATGGGCTTGAGACTCAGTGATATATATCAAATTTATGCAAAATTAGTGTTAAATATTTGCATGAAGCAATTGACCTCACAGAACATAATGATGAGCGCTTTAGAGTGCTTTAGATAAAGGTTTATGGTATCATAAAAGCAAATATGAATAGGATCTACATGTGATGTTGTAATTTGGTCTCATAAGACCATATGTGGACACTGCCCCCCAAAAAAGCAGTTTGCACCAAAATAAGAATCTTGTCTGATTAACAAGTTAAGTTTACAAGTATAGTTTCGTCTGATGGCCGGGTGGCAGAAATGGGTGATGAATCTATCAAAGTACAAAGTACTTTAAAAGTACAAAGACAATGGAATTCAGATCCCCAGTGGAGGAGAACGGGAAGAAAGATCATGTCAGTTTACTAGTGCTGTCATCTATGGGTAAAAAAACAAAAAACATTCTGCATACCCTTGTGAAAAGAATTTGTACTGAATGTGCACTTGTCAACAAATGTATAATTACAAATATATTTAAATGATTCAATAGAAATTGCACTAAATCCATAAACATTGCTAGATTCATCAGTGCACTTAAACCATATTTCAAAGACAACAGAAGTGATTATGAGATTACATTAAAGGATGTACTAAAGTGGTTCAAAAACAGCACTCTGAAGTTAAGTTAAGCTAACTGCATTTAACATACATTTAAACTATCGTACATTTTCACTGAATCTCAATTTACATGCAGGTGTCCGAAAACAATGCATTCAGTTTACACTTATATTCTTTTAAAGTGTATTATTTCTGTAATAAGTCGTCGTTCTACAACCCGAATTCCGGAAAAGTTGGGACGTTTTTTAAATTTTAATAAAATGAAAACTAAAGGAATTTCAAATCACACGAGCCACTATTTTATTCACAATAGAACATAGATAACGTAGCAAATGTTTAAACTGAGAAATTTTACACTTTTATCCACTTAATTAGCTCATTTAAAATTTAATGCCTGCTACAGGTCTCAAAAAAGTTGGCACGGGGGCAACAAATGGCTAAAAAAGCAAGCAGTTTTGAAAAGATTCAGCTGGGAGAACATCTAGTGATTAATTAAGTTAATTGATATCAGGTCTGTAACATGATTAGCTATAAAAGCTTTGTCTTAGAGAAGCAGAGTCTCTCAGAAGTAAAGATGGGCAGAGGCTCTCCAATCTGTGAAAGACTGCGTAAAAAAATTGTGGAAAACTTTAAAAACAATGTTCCTCAACGTCAAATTGCAAAGGCTTTGCAAATCTCATCATCTACAGTGCATAACATCATCAAAAGATTCAGAGAAACTGGAGAAATCTCTGTGCGTAAGGGACAAGGCCGGAGACCTTTATTGGATGCCCGTGGTCTTCGGGCTCTCAGACGACACTGCATCACTCATCGGCATGATTGTGTCAATGACATTACTAAATGGGCCCAGGAATACTTTCAGAAACCACTGTCGGTAAACACAATCCGCCGTGCCATCAGCAGATGCCAACTAAAGCTCGATCATGCAAAAAGGAAGCCATATGTGAACATGGTCCAGAAGCGCCATAGTGTCCTGTGGGCCAAGGCTCATTTAAAATGGACTATTTCAAAGTGGAATAGTGTTTTATGGTCAGACGAGTCCAAATTTGACATTCTTGTTGGAAATCACGGACGCCGTGTCCTCCGGGCTAAAGAGGAGGGAGACCTTCCAGCATGTTATCAGCGTTCAGTTCAAAAGCCAGCATCTCTGATGGTATGGGGGTGCATAAGTGCATACGGTATGGGCAGCTTGCATGTTTTGGAAGGCTCTGTGAATGCTGAAAGGTATATAAAGGTTTTAGAGCAACATATGCTTCCCTCCAAACAACGTCTATTTCAGGGAAGGCCTTGTTTATTTCAGCAGGACAATGCAAAACCACATACTGCAGCTATAACAACAGCATGGCTTCGTCGTAGAAGAGTCCGGGTGCTAACCTGGCCTGCCTGCAGTCCAGATCTTTCACCTATAGAGAACATTTGGCGCATCATTAAACGAAAAATACGTCAAAGACGACCACGAACTCTTCAGCAGCTGGAAATCTATATAAGGCAAGAATGGGACCAAATTCCAACAGCAAAACTCCAGCAACTCATAGCCTCAATGCCCAGACGTCTTCAAACTGTTTTGAAAAGAAAAGGAGATGCTACACCATGGTAAACATGCCCCGTCCCAACTATTTTGAGACCTGTAGCAGAAATCAAAATTGAAATGAGCTCATTTTGTGCATAAAATTGTAAACTTTCTCAGTTTAAACATTTGCTATGTTATCTATGTTCTATTGTGAATAAAATATTGGCTCATGTGATTTGAAAGTCTTTTAGTTTTCATTTTATTAAAATTTAAAAAACGTCCCAACTTTTCCGGAATTCGGGTTGTAAAAGTATCCTGAAGTGTACTTATTTTTCACAAGATTGTAACCCCTCGAAACGACGTCTCACTAATATAATGTTTCCAGTGTTAGCGGTCCTGCTGATGCTGGCGACTCCGGTGGGGACTCCGGTGGCGGTCTGGCCCAGCTGCAGCTGGACTTTGTGGAGATGCTTCGAGTCCGTGACGAACGGCGGAGGATGAGGCACGTTGAAACCCTGAGGAAGAATAAGGAGGAAGATGATGGATGCAGAGAGAGCAGCCCGGATAAGGAGCCCCACGTGGAGCTGCTGGGGGAACAGCAGGACGAGGAACTCTTCGAGAGCGTGCAGCGCTGCGTGGAGACCTTCATGTCTCCAGATCCTCCCTCCAACTCCACAGACTCAGAGACACAGGAGAAGGTAGGAAGACATGGGTTCTCAATCTACAGAGGTTCCTCCGTGTGATGTGATGCTTTTAGAGGATGTTTTTTTAGAGGAAGCACCCCATCACTACACATATTCAGACTCGTCCTAATCAAAAGTCATCTGCTCATCAGTTCATTATTCATATAAGAGACTTCAGTACATGAAATAATAGATAATGGAGACATCCAAACTATGTACTGCTAGGGGGACTCCAGGATATTCGAAAGCTAGACAATCCTAGTTTCTGTAAATTAATTTAAAGCTGCGTGTTCTCTAAGGTTCTCACTCTATGTAAGCAATAAATTGGCATAAATAGAAAAATGCATTTTGATTATAATATTTCCTACGGAGCCCCGCACATGACATGCAGGAAAAAATATTAGGCTAAATCGTGTGCACGATTTACTAATTCGTTCCTTCAATGTACTAAAATGTGCACACGATTACTATTTAGTTCCCTCGATTTATAAATTGTGCGCACAATTTAGCAAATCGAGCGAACGCAGTAGTAAATCGAGGGAATGCAATAGTAATTGTGTGCACGATTTAGTACATTGAGGGAACAAATTAGTAAATCGTGCACACAATTCTTTTTTTCTTGCATGTGTGGGGCTCCGTAATTTCCCACTGAGTTTTAGGATTTTATTAATTGACATGACTTTGCAGGTCTAGAAATCACGTTGGAAGTTTGGCCCCTGGTTGAGCACACTGTTTAAGAGCTAGATCCTCTTATGTCAGTACCAAAATACCAATTGCTTCATCAGTGGACAATAACTGATGTTTTGGATTTTTTTTCCCCCTTAAGTAGTACTAGAAGTAGTTATTTATTTTTGTTGCCATGTCATTAAGGCTATCTTCAGGGCAAAAACTGATTTGCAGTAATACAAGAGTTACATAAACACAAAATAAAAACCAAGCAAAAAATACAGCAGTTACAATCATACAAGATTTTTTAAATTACCATATGAATAAAAAATTCTAAAATCTTTTCTGGTAAAAAAACTTACTAAACAAGTCCCTAAGTGAGCGTACTTCATAAAAGAGTTGGATCTCCACTTTTTAGCAAGAAAGGCATGGATGAATATCTTGTATGACCTATATACGTCTCGTAAACACAACTTGATCAAATCTTATTTTATGGGAGAGGAAAAGTCTCTTTGAGATTTTAGGATAAAAAGTGGTGTTATTTGAATAGGTATTCAAGAGAAATCTAAGGTTAACTATGTGTTCTCTAAGTGAAAATGAACTTGTCGGATGAACATGTTTTGTAGTGGTTTAATCACAAAAGGTCCTCTCTGTTGCTTTGTAAGTTGTCAGTTCTGCGCAGTGTAAATCTGACAGGTTTCATCATGTGGCTAGGGGTCAGAGGTCATCTGCTTGCTCTAAGTTGTCTCTGTCGTTTGAGTGTGTAATTAATCATCTACAGAATTAACAGAAATAGCTGTGGGAGGCCCAGTCTCCCTGACACACACCTTCAGGGCCTCCGCATGAGAGAACATGAAGTCATCTGACCCACTTCTGAAGTGTGGCATCACTAATGTGAAAGATCAAATGCACAGCAGTGCTGAAGAACTATTAAAGGACCAAAATAAATCCATTCAAATGTTTTCACTGTAATAATGAATCTGTAGTTTGAATTATTAATCTGCTTATGTTTTTTCGAAGCAATGTTACTAGCATCAGCCACTTACTGTATGTCAGCCAATAATTGTAAATGTGTTATTGATCTTTAATCAAATGTGCCTGGATTGAAATCCAAACTACAGAATTCTTAAAGATTTTCTCAGAAATAGTTTGGAAATATCGTTTCAGTTTGAGGTTGGTGGCATGACCAATATCTTAGTGGTGTACACTATAGTGCAAAGGTTTGATTTTATTAACTAATGCTTTTATTGAGCAAGGACACAATAAATGCATCAGTAAAGACATAATATAGTAATATAACACATATAATGCTGATTAGGATTTCTATTTCAGATAAACGGTGTTCTTTTAAAAGTTTCGTTTTGTTCTTTCCATTCATCAAAGCAAATTGAAATCAGAATATCAGAATGATTTCTGAAGGATCGTGTGACAATGAAGGCTGGAGTAATGATGCGGACAATTCTAGAACAAATAACTTTTTTGCAAATACGAAATACTTTTTTTGTCTGTTTATAGCAAAAAAATGGAGGCACGAACCAAGATTCAACAAACTCTCAAACTCCCCCGAAGGCATCCCGAAAGTTTGTGAGGTACTACATTTCTAACTATTCTAAACAGTTGAATTAGCCTTTGAGCTCACAGTAGTGTATTATTTCCATTTTTTTTTATTGGATAATCAGATCTGTTTGCAGTTGCTGACTATGATGATGAAAGCACAATCTTTGCCCTGCTAAAATTATATCATACTGTCGTTCTCTTTTATCAGCTCTCTCTCCGTCTCCTTTGATAAGAGTCCCACATCACCCTCAGCAACCAGCAGACTGGTTTCTCCCCTGAGCCCCAAGTCTCCGCCCCCTCAGTCTCAGAGGGCGGAGTCACCTCACAGCCCCGCCCACTCTGGCTCGGTGAGCCCCACACCGAATGGAGACACAGAGGTGAGACAGCCACAGATGCACACAAACAGCACTGCTGTCTTGTTTAGTGTAGAATCAGTTGCACTTTGTTACAGTATGTGTTCTTACCTAAGAAAGTATTGGATAATATAAGCTAACTTTATGAGTTAGAGTTTAGGGGTAGGTAGTTGTTACCCAGATTTTGCAATTACTAAAAAAAGTAAATAGTATGTACAGGCGGAACAGGAGAGTATGACCATAGTTTCCCTACAAGCTGTACTATGGTGATACCATGGTACGTTGACATATGTATGTACCAGTGGCATTTATATAGCACTTTAAAGAATAGTATAATATTCCCTTTGTACTAAAGAAGAATGATGTTAGGGCTCCCTCTAGAGGAACATTTATGCTATGACAATTACTGTTATACTTGTAGCCAAAAAAAGCGGGAAATTTTCACAGATATGATATATAATAAAGGGGACCATATACATTGAAATGTGTAGGATTTAGTTTAACACAGTTTTCACTCAAAAATGTATAGTAAATTTCATAGTTACTTACAAAGAAATGGCACTGGATTAAATGTGAAATAGTATTTTCTTATAAAAAAAAAAACTCCAGTAATATTTGTCTTATGCCAGCAATTTAAGTAAAAGTTTCAATTCAAATAACATTGAATTGAACGTGAAATTTTGAAGAAGACTGAAATAGTACTTTCTTATAAAATAGTAAGCAATCGTCTTTGTTTTATTTACAACTTTGAAGTCTTTTTTTATGTTTATTTTCTTTTCTTTTTTCTACTGAGATTTTTTTTTTTTTTTTAATAGGATTGACTTTGTAATTATTTGTGAAGTTATCAGCAATTTCTGAGTGAATGTTTCAAATAAATGACAAATAACACATTTAATTAAATATGCAATTCTGAAGTAGAAAGACTGAAATAGCATTTTATTGTGAAAATACTTTGTTTTTTTTTTTTTTACAAACAAACTTTTTAACAAAGAGTGTTTAAAACAAAATTGCACCCAGAAATTGCTAGTAAATCTCACAAATAATTAAAAAGTAACAGTAAGCAACAAACTGAATTAAACATGAAATCTTGACGACAGATAAAATATGCTTGTCATTCCTCTAATGCCTCTTTAATCGCATTCTGTACACAGATGTCTGTTTTTTTTTTAATTCCAGAATAATATGGGTCAATTCTAGAGATCTAAAAGACTTCATTTATTGACTGATTTTACATGTGGAATTCATTATGCATTCTCTCACAGTTTCTCCTCTTACTGCCTTATTTTATTTGCATGTGTGCACAGACACATGAAAATGGGTCACCGAGTAATTTCGAACCAACTGCGAAACCTGCGTTCACACGGCAGAGCTCCAGAACGGTGTCCTTCAGGGTAAAGCTCTAATTAAGGATGAGAGTCAAGATGTTACATAACACAGTGTTAACATTTGTATTTCATGTGGACTGTATATACTGTCACATTTGCTTGTGTCAATAACCTTATACGATAGTGATGCATCATATACAGCTTTCATTATTTATGGCATGTGCTGTCAGGACTCATTTGTTAAATATTTGACTAACTCAACACACACACACACACACACAGACTGTACTGCTTTGTGCCTGAGTGTCATTATCCGTTTCAGATGATGAAGAAGAAGGAGGAAGAAGACATACCGTTACAGAGAAGGTACTGATAAACACACAGATAAAAAAAGAAATGTGCATGTGCAATTTTACCTTTCGGGGAAAAAACAAGCGTGCTCACTTGAACTAAATGTGCACTTGTACTTCAAATCTTAGAATATATATATTTTTAAACTGTACTTGCAGATAACATAATATTAATGAATTATGAGGCCACTTAAGTGTATTTAAGTTTACTTTCATGACTGATTCTTAACACACTTAAGTACACTTCGTCATAATGGCAAATTAAAAGATTTATATGAAATCACTGTTATAATAATCTTTAAAGAAGTGCATATATTTTGATGTGTTGACTAACATACTAAAGCACATGTAAAGGACTTGATTAGAATTTGAACTGCGGCATGTTATTCAAGATCACATTTTAAATCGAGTTAATATATTTTAAATCTTTGACACCTCAACTTCATCATTACCAATGTGCAATTTTATATGTTAAGATACATGACATTCAAGATTTAATGACATTCAATTATATTTTAGTTTACCATAAACGCTTGCCAGGTATATTATGCATTATATTTTAGGCTTATTTCAAAAACTGAAATTACTTATAAACATGTACTAAAATGAGTTTGTAAAAAACATGGGTTCAGTTGACTGCATTTATTAGAAATTTAAACTGTAATACATTTTAATTTAATTGCAAGTGACATGCAATTTAATTAGATTCAACAGTAGTTTACAATACATCTTCAAGAAATCATTTAGTTTGGCATTTTATGCACAATGAATGACCTAAAGAAAATATGATTATTTCCATAGACTCTTTCTATACTTGTGTTGTATTTTTTTTATTCTACTTTAGAGTTTATTTGATGTTTTCCAAATAGCATAATCTTTGTTTTGCTTATAATCTACAACAGTACTGTATAAATGACAACAATCTGTGTTGACTACGATCCAATCTGATCCACAGTGCAAGTGTGCGGATTGCAGCGAAGACCTTTGAATCCAGTAAGGTAAAACGATCCAAGTCAGATCTGCTATAAACACAGACAGCCCAGTCTCAATCTCACACTGATGAATGTTCTGGCCCACAGAGCTCCAGCCAGGAGGAGGAGCAGCAGAGCCCGTTTCAGAGAAAGTGAGAGTGTTTGTATGAGCACGTTTACAGCGAGCTGTCAGTTTCAGTAAAATGAGGTTGTGTTGAATGAACTGCTGTCTGTGCTGTTTCATAAGCTCCCGGCAGAGGCTGTCATCTCACTCCATTCAGGAGAAAATGGAACGACTGGCTCAAGCCTCACAGGTCTGGATTTCCACAAAGTTCATCTGAAACGACAAAAAAGTTGTCTAATGATAAAAAAAAAAATGCATTATAGATAAAAATGCATTTTTTAACTGTGAGAACTATGTTTGAAAATCAAGGTTTCAAATTGAGGCCTAAAATGGCAGCAGAAAGTCTTAAATTCATAAAGACATTACAGTATATAATGTCACATACACTGCAAAAAAAAAAAAAAATATCTTCCTCAGTGTTTTTGTTCTGTTTTCTAATAAATGTATCTAGACATTCGTAAATCAAGATACATTTACTCAAGATGCAAATTGAAGATTTCTGGAAAACTGAACAAAAATAAATGAGTATCTGCTTAAAAATAAAAATCTGTCAGTGAGGTATTAAAACCTTTTCATTTGGATTAAGTAGTGTTCTGAGCCCATTGGCAAATATTTGTTCTTGTTTTAATCATGACCTCACTTTATTTGGTCATTTTGCATCTCTGGTAAATATATCTTGATTTTTCATCTTTGATTTGGACATTTGCATTGGAAAACTAGACACAAATACAGAGAAAGAACAGAGAAAAAAACAAGAACAGAACTTGTTTTGTGATCAGAAGGTACAGGTAAATACATTTACATAGTTTTTGTTAGTAGCAGAGTAATTCAAGTCATCAAATTTCTTTTTCTTTTTTCTTTTTTTTCTGAGATCTGTTGGATGTTGTATTTTCAATTAAGAGACCATACTGACATATTCTGTCCGGTTTATTCCTTACATTTTCCTAAAAAGCTCTTTAAAGTCTTACATTTACCTATATTATAAAACCTGCAGAAACCCTGAAACTGTTACAAGAAAATTAACCTACAGCATAAAAGGTTGTTAGTTTCCAAACAAATAAAAAGTTGCTCATTTAATCAGTTGTTGAAAGAGTTTTAGGCCCATTTTGTGATCCGCACCAGATACTGCTGAACGTGTGAAGAACAGAATCATGCTTGAGAAATGTATTGCTCTGTCTAACTTTTAGAAATGGGAAATCTCCAAATCCCCAGCGGTTCACAAGACTGTGTGTTTAGCGGATGAGGTGCAGAGGAAGAGGGAGCTGTTTGAGAAAGAGCAGGAGGGATCCGACAGAAGCCATGTGTTCTCCAGACAGGTGAGCAGCGTTTCATCTCTGGAACATGGCCTTTCAATCATTGGTTAACATCATTTACTTTGTTTCAGGAATTTCGCAGCTTTTCTTCGGGAATCTCTGATCGAATTAATCGCTGGGTTCAGAAGAAACCATTTCCTGAGTCCTCATCGTCATCACCATCTTCATCATCATCTCATGGTCCTTTGGTAAGTGCTGCTTTATGTAGGCATGAGCTTACATTTATCTTTTTCTGTGTTTCATTTTTTTATAAATTGTATCACAGGGAAAACATGATTAGTGTCCCACTGTTCTTCTCCAGGCTTCGTCTTGGTGGCAGTATTTCACTTCGCACAGAGCCTGTTTCACTCCCTCATTTGACCTTGTTAGTAATCACACAAATATGTGTAGCGTTTTTGGTGAATTTGGAGTAATTATTCCCACAAATCAAATGACAGGTTTGAACCATCATTTATGCAGTCTATGTAATGATACGTGGCCTCACACTACTTTTTTCATTTTCCAAAAAGATCTTTAAACAAGCAATCATTTACAGAACAATAATTGACCTGTTCATTTTTCACAGTAAACATGCTGCAGTTAAAGTTCATGTAGTATTTCGTTGCTGCCGTGGATGCAGTCAACTACATTTGTCGTAAAGAAACATCCCCGGTTTAAAATAAAAATAGATACTTATGTTTTTTATATATAAAGTGAAACCTGATTTATTTAACTGTATTTCTGTTTGCGGTGAAAGTGTGATCAGCGGTCATGAAAATACTGTTGCATTATAAATACAAATCTTAATAGTCCTAAAACAGGCTCTTGCCAAACTTGACCTGAATGCGTTAAAAGCTTAAAACACATCTCATTTGTTTATGCTCAGGATCTGAGACACGTGAACATCTCCATTAAGAAAAGTTTGTTTGAAAGAGGACAAGACCAGGAGGACCACAAGTGACACTCTCAAAGTAACACAAATTGTATTATTTAATGATTGTAGATAATGTGTGCATGTTCATTTTTTTTCCCCCTGCATTACAGCTCTAATGAGATTCATTTCATAATGTATCTCTGCAGTTTCTGAAGATTTTGAAGGAAGCGCGATCGACTCTTTCAGACACTCAGTGCCAAGGATTGTCTCTAAACTCCCTCTCCTTCTGCTTCTTTTCATTGGCTAATTCCTCAGCACTTTTAAGGCCTAGGACTGATCTACATTATTTGGGTATATTCAAGGCTTACATTTTATGGTTGTGAATGTGTGTACTAATGGATTGAGGAATGTAGCAGGACTGTATTACCGGGTCTTCCCAGGGTTTATCATACAGCAGGAATACAAACATACAGCTTCATACTGCTGTTGATAAGTAAGTTATTAGGAGAAAGAGACATAATCTGTGACCTCAGCTGTAACTCGTAACAGTCCGAGGTCAACTGTAATATCATGAATGTCTGTTTCAGTGAAGCGACTGGAAGTAAGCTTGATAATTAATTTTTTAATGAAGTGGGAATCACGCTGAAGCTCACATATGCTCTCACTGCTGTTGTTTCAACTTGCCGGAGACTTGAGTCATGAAAAGGAAATGTCATTTAGATGTAATCTTAGTAGTGAAATGTGTCCTATCAAGCCCTTTGAAAACTGACTTCAATCCATTCCAACTCAATCAAAGCCTACATTTGTTTTTTTTTGTTTTTTGCTGAACAAGCTGTCATGTAATTATCTTTTGCCCAGAAGGGTTATGCTGTTGACAAATACAATTTTTATACCAGTGGTGATATTGTCTCATGTTTTCAAATGATGCAGGCTTATGAGGATGTGAATTTGTGTATTTATTTTTATAAATAACAACAACAGTAATGTAATATTACCAGCAATAATAATTATATTATAATTATAACATTGGTTATATGTGGCTATGTTGTCTTATGTTTTCAGTAATGATATGCTAAAATAATTTAATTATAATTAACTATATTTTCAATTCATTAATAAAAAAACAACTATTGTTAATACTAAAAACTCATGTTTTCAGTAACGATATGCTAGAAGAAACATTTTTCATGTTGTACAAAAATAATGTTTAAATGATAAAGACTTTAAAGTTAACTGACTATGAAAATTAGAAATATATATTATGATATTTTTTCAAAATAGTCACAAAAATGTTATCATTAATACTGTTTTGTCGTTAATACTAATACAATTAATACTATATTATTGCTATTACTAGTAACATTAATATTTCCCACTTTTTTGTGCAGACCTTTGAGTTCCACATTACATGAATATTTAAGTGTCTCTCTCGATCAACCATCTAGTAACCATCCAAAGCAGATTAGCAACCGCATAGAAAACTCAGAGCATCAAACAAAGGCCTAAAAACTTAAAATAAATGCAAAAAAAAAAAAGAAATAAAAAATACAACATGAAGGTATTCAAACAACATAAGGCCTAAGTTCAAACTAACCTTGAAAGCTTGTTTTAAACCTTCCATCATAGCTGGACTAAACTGTAGATCTGAACGTGTTGGCGTGAGTGAGATCTGGAATGGTAAGCATGCTGCCATGAAGTGAGTCAGACTAACAGTCCCTCGTGTTATCAGAGACACGTCTAAGAGACTCGTGTTGATATGGACATTAGCCATCGCCATTCTCTGCATCATAACAATGACAGCTGCCTTTTAGGGAGTGTTTGCTCGACTGTTCTCCACTTATCTCTGAGGGTAAAAATAACCACAATGAGCCCCAGCATATGAGATCGTATAAGAATCAAGAGGAGAGCCAGAGCTCGCCTCTGGGACAGACAGCCTTCCTTCACACATCTCTGCTGCTATATCAGGTAAGAGTATTGTGTGTCATGTAGTATATTACTGATGTATTACGTACAGAACAACGGATGCATAATAGTACAAAAAGTTCATTTCAAATTAGAATAAATAATTTTTTTTTTTAGAATGTTTAGAAAAGCAAAAATGTGTGTTTTTGGATCACTTTTGACATTGATTATTCTATTAAATATATTATATCATTTTTATGCATTTTTATTTTAGAGTAAAAATGTCAGACAACGAAGAAGTGGAGGAGTACGAGTAAGTGTTCCTGTTCATTGTTCAAGAATCATCCATCCATCAGTGACAAATTGGTCTCTTACGACATTTCTTTTCTAGTAATATTAAGTAAAAAAAAAAATAAATGACTGTGCATTAACTGTGTACAACAGTGATATAGGTTATTTTAATAGCATCTGCTTGTCATATATCCCACTCATCTGATAATATATTTGATCTGAGAGTTCAGGCAGCTGTTGGGAAGGTACTTGAGCTATGAACAATGGAAATAACAGCACTATTCTGTCTTGTTCTCTAGGGAGCAGGAGGGTAAGTCTTGTGTTTCGAAATATTTCTCTCATACCTCCACTGTAAACAAAAATAAGTCATAAATATTGGCCTTGCAGCTACATAGCTTTAGAAAAGTGAAGTGGCCGACCATATGCTGATATAATGATACTTCAATAAAACCTTCAAAAATACCAGTTGATCAGGTTTTTTGCACTGCATGCGTTACGGTCACGGTTACTGAGGGAGAGGACCCAGATGCAGAATGAACAAGGGACGTTTATTGACAATTTAGACAAAGCACGATAGGGGGGAGTGGTTTAAACAGTCCAGACAATAGGATGGGGCATACAACAATGGAGCAGGCAGATGGGGGGGGGGGGTGGTGACCGCTGAGGGGGGCCCTGGGTGACAACCGAGTGCAGGACTGTAGAGGAGGCTGTGCAAGGGACCAGACCACAGCACCAGGAACCAAGGGCACTTGGCTATGGAGGTGAAGCCACACACGTCAGACCTCCAGGCGGGGAGACCCAGTGGCCAGGGAGAAAGCAGCAGGCAAGACAGGAACAGACAGAACTCACAAAACACTAGACAAGACTTAAGATAACAAGAGAACAACAACAACAACAATAATAATAATAATAATAATAATAGGCAAAAAGTCAGACAAGAATGCTATGACCTAGAAACAAGATAAAAGGGGAACTAGAGAAATAACCAAAGCTAACTAACTAAAGTTAACT
Source organism: Carassius carassius (assembly GCF_963082965.1). NCBI lineage: Eukaryota > Metazoa > Chordata > Actinopteri > Cypriniformes > Cyprinidae > Carassius > Carassius carassius. The sequence continues at coordinate 6,261,286 of NC_081800.1, read as the reverse complement.
AAAAAGGTAAAGAAACAAATACCAAATAAAGTTCTAGAAATAACTGGAAAAACCAACCAAGAAAATAACTCAAAGGGGAAAATACTTTAAGGAACAAGTCAAACTCACGAGAAAATAAAAATGAGATCCAAACAAAAAGAAACACTTAAACTAGAATAAACAATGACAAGAGAAACTTAAACTAATAAATACCAGACTTTAACAGACAAGGAAAAACTCTATAGTATAGATCAGCTAGCAAGCTAAGCAAACACTAACTCGCGTACAAAACGAACCAGCAACCACAAGAGGGAAATGATCACAATAAATAGGAAGGAAAGCACACAAACACAAGGTGAGAACAATCAATTAATGAGCACCAAACAAGGACTAAACAAGGGGGCGTGGTAAAGTGAAACAAGGTGGCAGGACGAAAGGAGCACATGGCCAACATAAACAGAGACAAAGCCATGTGGTCATACACAGGGAAAACAGAGAAACACTAAACAAAGACAAAATAGACACAGCTGCCAGGGCAGAACCCTGACAGTACCCCTCTCCCAAAGGACGCCTCCTGGCGTCCAAACCAGGCAAACAAGTCCAGGGGGGTGCAGATGTTGCAGGACCAAAGCAACCAGGCAGCACATGAGAGGGGGTGGGAGTAAGTCCAGGGGTGTAGCCTGACAGGGTAGAACTGAAGGCAGTAGGCATGGTTTGAGTATGGTTAAAGCCTCGCCGGAGAGAAGACGGGGCCATAGGGATACAGGTGGTGGCATCAGTAGAAGTACTGACCGGTTTGACAAGTGATGGCTTGAAAGTGGTAGGTGAAGTGGGGAGTTCTGGAGATTTGGAGTTTGGAAGTTGGAGTATGGTAAGGTACCCCTTCCTGAAGTTGGACTGGATCAGGAATGAGTGCTGGGACTGGCTCTGAGGGCTCTTGGATTGAATCTGTAGCAGACTTTGACAGACTCTTGAATGAAGCAGACTCGGGAGCTGGAGCCGACAATGGAGCGGGTTCAGGGGCAGACCCTTGGCCTTCCACAGGAGCTGCAGAACTGCCCTCCAGGACCTCTGGAATGGACTCCGGAATAGGTTCTGGACTGCCCTCCGGGGCTACTGGAACAGACTCGTGAGTGGATTCTTGAACACCCTCAGGGGCTGTGGAGCTGCCCTCCGGGGCTACTGGAACAGACTCGTGAGTGGATTCTTGAACACCCTCAGGGGCTGTGGAGCTGCCCTCCGGGGCTACTGAAACAGACTCGGGAGTGGATTCTTGACTGCCCTCGGGGGCTGCTGAGCTGCTCTCTGAGGCTACTGGAATGGACTCGTCAGTGGACTCTTGACCGCCCTTGGGGGCTGTGGAATTGCCCACCGTGGTGATAGTTACATCTTGACCACCCCCGAGGGCTGTGGAATTGCCCAATGGGGCCACCGAGATTGGAGTCCTCTCTGGGCTAGACACAGAGGCTGGAGCCGACACAGAAATGAGCTCTGGGGCTGGCTGCTCGCCACTGGACTCCAGGGTCATGACTGAAGCAGCTGACCACTTGATATCTTCCAGGGAAACTGCAGGATGGATCTCCAGACTAAGGTCTCTAGCACTCCTGGCGCGGGCCCTCCTACCCCTTCGTCTCCTGGGCCTGCAAGCGTTCACATCACCTACATCTTGACTTACTTGAACTGACGTTGACACAGAACTTTCAGAACTGGACTCGACTGGCTTTGAATGACCTAGAACAGGTTTGACTGGCACAGGAACACGGGCTAACAGGGGAACCTCCCTCACAGCTTCCTTGAGCTTGACTGCTTCAGAGCACTTGGTTGATTCCGATGTGACTGTGAGGGGTTCAGCAGAGTCGGAGGCTGGAACCAGCACAGAGGCCTCCATGGTAGATGCAGCAGCTTTGGCCGCCCTCATTCTTCTGTCTCTCCTCTTCTCAGTGGGAGTTGGAAGACGATCAGGGACTTGACTCGATGGATGAGGGAGAGTGGGGTGATCACTGCAGGGGGACTCTGGTGGTGTAAGTATCTGCCAATCCTTGCGGTGGTGCAAATAATTAGAAAAGTTCCAAAAGTCCAAGATCCTCAATTGCTCCATCTCCCACTGAGGCAGTGGATCATCCAAAAAGAGGTTGAAGACATCCTTAGGGGCTGCATCCTGGTAATCAAGGCCCCTGGACATAGTCCAAAAGAATTGGGCAAAGGCCCTCACCTCTTGCCCCTGCTGCCGAAGAGCACCCAGGCCTTGCTGGCGGGCCAGTCTCTCCTGAGCATTTGCAGGGGGTAGAAACTTGACTCATTCTGCTGGGTCCTGACTTGGCTGGTTCGTTCTGTCACGGTTACTGAGGGAGAGGACCCAGATGCAGAATGAACAAGGGACGTTTATTGACAAATTAGACAGCACGATAGGGGGGAGTGGTTTGAACAGTCCAGACAATAGGATGGGGCATACAACAATGGAGCAGGCAGATGGGGGGGGGGGGGGGGCTGTGACCGCTGAGGGGGGCCCTGGGTGACAACCGAGTGCAGGACTGTAGAGGAGGCTGTGCAAGGGACCAGACCACAGCACCAGGAACCAAGGGCACTTGGCTATGGAGGTGAAGCCAAACGCGTCAGACCTCCAGGCGGGGAGACCCAGTGGCCAGGGAGAAAGCAGCAGGCAAGACAGGAACAGACAGAACTCACAAAACACTAGACAAGACTTAAGATAACAAGAGAACAACAATAATAATAATAGGCAAAAAGTCAGAGAAGAATGCTATGACCTAGAAACAAGATAAAAGGGGAACTAGAGAAATAACCAAAGCTAACTAACTAAAGTTAACTAAAAAGGTAAAGAAACAAATACCAAATAAAGTTCTAGAAATAACTGGAAAAACTAACCAAGAAAATAACTCCAAGGGGAAAATAAATACTTTAAGGAACAAGTCAAACTCACAAGAAAATAAAAATGAGATCGAAACAAAAAGAAACACTTAAACTAGAATAAACAATGACAAGACAAACTTAAACTAATAAATACCAGACTTTAACAGACAAGGAAAAACTCTATAGTATAGATCAGCTAGCAAGCTAAGCAAACACTAACTCACGTACAAAACGAACCAGCAACCACAAGAGGGAAATGATCACAATAAATAGGAAGGAAAGCACACAAACACAAGGTGAGAACAATCAATTAATGAGCACCAAACAAGGACTAAACAAGGGGGCGTGGTAAAGTGAAACAAGGTGGCAGGACGAAAGGAGCACATGGCCAACATAAACAGAGACAAAGCCATGTGGTCATACACAGGGAAAACAGAGAAACACTAAACAAAGACAAAATAGACACAGCTGCCAGGGCAGAACCCTGACAATTACACCTTTCAGATTAAAAACTAATAATCAAATATTCTGACATGTAAGTGCGGTTGGAAAATATGGTGACCTGTCACATAGATTTACGAGCTTGAAAGCTTAGCTTTTCTTATGAGTTGCAGCAGCTCTGTTTATTCTGTGTTACATTCCTGCTCACGGAAGTAACAAAATAAAGGGATCAGAGTCCAAAATTAAATTAAACAAAATATTTATTTTACATCTAGGGGTTATATCATAAAGAAAAAAGATGTTCGACAAAAAATAAACAAACAATAAAGAAAAAAACAATATGAAGGTCCAGCTCCTGAGCACAACTGCAGGATAGGGGTCAGAGCTCCTTCCCACAAAGGACAGCCATCTTAAATACTGCTTTCCAAATTCAACACAGGTGTGGATCCTTACCTAGCAACCTATAGGAAAAAGAGAAAACAACAGAACAAACCCAAAACAAAACTGAGCCGTAACATCTGCTTGCTAGAAACATCACACATGGATTAAAGCAGAAAGTTCTGAAGTATCTGCATATCATCACTAATCCATTACGGTCTCTCAGTGTGAACAGACCTCCTAGCTTCCATCTCTGTGATGTGTTTTTGTTTGTTTACTCACCTAACCTGCATGATGTGGCTTAGAGGTGCAAGAGGATGAGCAGCAGGAGGAGCAGGAGGAGGTGCAGGAGGAGGCGCAGCATGAGGAAGGTAGTTACTGCTTATCTGCTAAAGGCAAAGGGCACAAGCCATTCACAAACATTAAAAAATACTAAAGTAGCATGGTATATACCATGGTATATATATATATGTATATACCATGATATTCTGTGAGTAAATACCGTAGTATGGTATATTCAAACAATTTTGCATGAACAAGAAAGCTGTTGTTTTGAGGTGGCAAAAGGTAATAAGCCTCACTGCCGATATTCCCACCAGCAGCACGACTGTGACTGTGTTAATAAAGATGCTGTCACATTAGCGAAACTGTAAGATCAAAAGAGACACTGGTTAATCAAAAATAAAATAACAATAATAGCAACCGCTCCCATAGAAGACACTCAAATTCACTCGCCCAATTTGAAATGAGCGAAATCCTTGTGGGGAACTTTCTCGCCCCTACTTAAAACTCCCAATCGCGCAGATTCTTATTGCAATGTCTGATTTTAATCTGAGCAACAGTACATTTGACCTCTCTTAACAGTCATAATAAACAAGAAGAAAAAGTTTACTGAAATTTAGACAGAAATTTGTGGGCCAAAAAGTTCGTTGTCAATAGTGTAGAGATTTATGAAACACAGCTTACACTAAAGTTATTACAGCTTTCTGTTGGTCAACATCAGTGTTGCCAAGTCCTTGGTTTTCTCATTGAATTGGGCTATTTTTCTACTATTTCCTGGGTGTCTGCCCATTGAAGTCAAACCCCCCGTCCCCCTGGAACATTTCAACCTTGGTGGAACCCCCTGGAAGGAGGTTTTGACCCCCTGGAATTAGGGTTGGGCAATGTCTACAAAATTGTCATCGGACAATGTCTGCATTTTCCTCTCATCTCGTATGTATTCCATTTAGGGATTCCGTATACAGGTCATTTTCTTTCCGAACACGATATCGGGATGTGCTGGATTGTGGGGGTATGGGGGTATGCACCCCATTACAAAGTGTGGATTCCTGTTGAAATGACTGGATTTAGCTGAAAATGTGCAGGCATACAGTATTTACCATTGTTCAGTGAATTTCCAGTCATTTCAATAGGAATCCACACCGCTGGGAATTTCACACAGATTTCACTCATGTTCAATTATGTGAAGTAAATTCACAACAATTACAAAAAAGTAAGCTACTTGGCTTGAAAGCAACTTCAGGCGAGCCATGATTATGTCACTACACTATCAACAATTGAAAGGGACCCTTTCTGCCCAAGAAATTTCGCTAATGTTTTTAGATAATCTTGTAATTTTTTTAGACAGATTTTTTTTTCATTGGTGAAGTGAATAATTCAAACAGTATTCACACAAAAAAGGATTAATATAAAATGAACATTCTAACAACGATCCGCATTTTGTTACGTTTTCAAATATTGCTCGGTGAATCAGACTTGACGAAAGGAACTACCCCGGAGTATGGTATTACCATCTACAATACTTTTTAAGGGTGGTCTGACTTCAGATATGCCGGCACATTTATATCATAGACAACAGTTGTGCGGCTGGGCAGAGACATGTGTATTGCTGTGTGTAAGTGTGTAACCATCTGAGAGATTTGAGGTATGCGTAATCTAACAAGTCTGCCATCTGTACCCATCATGCCCAGGCTGGTATACAGCTCCTTGGCCCACGGGAATTAACTCACATCTTCCAAATAAGCTTTCTCACACACTCTTACACACGTACTTCTATTAGAGTTTGTCTTTTTGGAATTGTTATGTAATTTGATACCTAAAGAATGGAAAACAAATGATTCATAGTTCACGGTAATGCTAACTACATCCGTCCTCCAACCTTCTCCAGAGGCTCATGAGGAGGAAGCAGGAGAACAGGAAGAGACCACTCAGGAACATGGTGAGTCCTGCTGGTGAGACCCTCAGTTTGACCGCAAACCCCTCCAGAGCTACATAGCCCAAATAACCAGTTTGCGAATACTGACAGCTTTGCCAGAAAATGTAACAAATCATTTATAGAACTTACAATTTACATTTGAAAAGAAACTGATTATTGATTTGTTCCAATAACTTTAGCAAGCAAAGACAATTCAGAGTTCTGCTGAGAAGTGTTTCCATTCATTCATTCCCTCATTCATTCATTTAGATTAAATAAACTACTAAAAATATTCAAAAATAGATTTTGGTCAATAAACAAATCAATAATAATGATGTGAGGAGATCATGAAGAGTTATAAAAAAAGAAAACAAAAAAAAGAGAAACTATTAGTAATTTAAGTAATTTACAGTATTACAGTACAGATTTTCTCACAAAATAATGGCATATTCTCTCTCTCTCTCTCTCTCTCTCTATATATATATATATATATATATAGCAAAAAGCAAAACCAATTTTGTAAATTTGTATTATTTCAAAATAAAATAGTTTTTAGGTGAGAAGTGAAAAAAAAAATAATTCAATTGAAAACCTTGGTATTATATTTTGAAGCGAAATTATTTTTTTCCCCCAAAAATTAATTTGATCCATTCAGTCTCAAATCAAGTCGATGTAGTAAAATACACTGAAACTAGAGTTCGACCTGTCATCATAACACTTTTTAAAACGAGTGTTTTAAATGCTAAACATTTAATTGAAATCTACATCAAATCTACTTTGTCCAACTTCCTGCAAACTTCACATCTTAAGGGTTAAAACAAGAAACAGATTACTTTTTTTTTTCCAAAATATATTATTTTCTGTTCTATAGAAGACAAAAAAAGTTTTTTGTGTTTGTGTGTGTGTTTTTTTTTTTACTATTATATAGTTATAAATAAATCCCCAGCTGTTTCATTTCTGTTTTATTTTTCTGTTTATCATTTAATTGAACTCATGAGAAACATGTAGAGTTGTAGAGTTGAAGTGACGAGTGTTTGGTATGTGACAGCAAATTTTCCACCATTCTTCCGTTATCAGTTTCTATTTTTGCCCCTCTGTTTTCTGTGGGACCGTCAGTGATGCAGAATACCCCTAACCTCCTTTCCTTTCCTTCCTTTAGATGGCGAAGAAGACACCGAAGATGGAGGAGGTATTTGGTCTTTATTGCACTTCACAGACAGGAAACCTGAGATTTATAGCTCTGAAGTAATTGTTCGAAACATGTAGAAACCTGTATTATGACACACACCCTTCTGGATAACTGTATCTCCAAATCTTTAGATCATCCCAAATCCTCTTATGATAACATTCATTCCATCAGAAATAAGACATCTGTATACCGTTTATAATCTCGTCCCTGGATTTAATGACACATTCTTCTTCACCTGTAACGGTTTGCTATTGTGCAATAACTGCCATGAGAACACAAAGACAAGATTAGCCTTCAGATATCTTTAATCAGACATGACTTTTTTACGAAGAATTAAACAAAAAAAGTATTTTTAAAAAGTCCCTCATATAACTTTGAATAACTTCTGTTGTTTGTATGGTTGATTCTTCAGAAGAGGCGAAACCCAAATTCCTAAAGTAAGTTTAAATGAATAACCATGGATTGGTTTTATGTTTTTATTTTAAAGATCAACAAACTTGTTTTCATTTCATACAGAATTTTGACACATCATCATTATATTTTCCAGACCATTTATGTTGCCGAACCTGGTGCCCCCAAAGATTCCAGACGGAGAAAGAGTTGATTTTGATGTGAGTACAATTACCAGAGCAAGACCCACAGCACCATTAAACTGTCTTATGGCATTTGTCTTTTAATAACCATGCCATCACTTTGACATTATAAGCATATTTGCCATATTATTTCAGAACTGAAATGGATTCTACAAGTTATTTTCTTATTAATAATGGATGTCAAACCACTCGTGTCATGTCAGGTCAAGTCAACTGTATTTATATAGTGCTTTATACATAACAGATTGGGTCAAAGCAGCTTGACAGTATTAAACCGGAAAATACATGTCTACAATGCAAGAGAACAATAGTAAACACAATGCAAAAATAAAAAAATAAATAACATTAATAATGTATATAAATAAAAGATAACAAAAAATAAATAAAATTCTTTAATCAATAGAAACTTCAAAATAGCAGCAATCAATCAATTTAAGTTGTCATTGCTTTAAACCAAATATGAATTCCTTTCATAATAATAATAATAATAATAAAATCTGTGACTAATATTTTTAAATGGTGGTATCTGTCATATAACAGATGTTATGAAATATTAGATAATAAAATATAACATAATAATAAAACTTTTTTTTTTGTATAATTAAAACAATTATCATTTAAAATATGTAAACTATATTTATAATTGTATAATTACTGTCATGTATTTTTTTTTTTTAATCATTTTAAATATCTGGGGTAATTTCTAAAGCCGAGAGACAATCAGTCTCGCTTTTCTGATTAAAATATTTCAAAATACGGGTAAATTCTGTGCCATCATTAACCAGAAACGACCTCTAAACGGCTGCGTGTCCCGGTGTTGTGTTTGGAGCGTTAAACGCGGTCTGTGTTATTGCTGATGTTTTCATCTTTGTGTCAAACGTTCACATTCATGCAGCTGCTTTTGGCCCAGAGACATCGTATGAGACGACTTCAGACATTTCTATGACTTCTGTAAATCTGTGTCAGAGTGTTATGATTGGCCCAGAGGAGACGTCTTACGTCAGCACTTTCTGAACTCGTACTCGTTCATACTCGATTCAAACGGAGCACATCACCGCTAATTTACTGCTAATGTTACAACTTCTCATACAACTGCTGAAACGAAAGTAGCGTTATTTCTGTAATCTACCCCTGACTGTATGTGAGAAAGGGGCTCTTCTCTGACCACCCATTTACTTATTAGAGAGTAGACAGATGTTTTGAAGTACTGAAATACCCTGACCAATGAAAACATGCATTATAAGATTTGTAGAAACCAGCAATTCTATGAATTCAACAGAATGTTTCACTGAACACAGACAGTTCAAGATGCAAATTACTGAAACATTTCAGCTTTTGATTTATGCTTTTGTATACCTGCACATTTTTGTCAGGCAAACTGTCTCAGTCTCAATCTCAAAGGCCAAATGTTCTCCCCCTCAGGACATCCATCGTAAACGTATGGAGAAAGACCTGAATGAGCTCCAGACTCTGATTGAAGCTCACTTTGAAAGCCGTAAGAAGGAGGAGGAGGAACTCATCAGTCTTAAAGATAGGATTGTGAGTGAGCAATGTTGTTCTGTTACATCACAGCTGCTTATTACCACGTCAACAGACTCGTGCATTAATCCTAAATTAATGAATCCCTAAAGACAGAGAAATTATAAATATGCAATCATTAGGGCAAACATGTCACCCAGAGTAAAAATATTCCAACAGGTCTATTAAGGGTCAGTTCAAGCCTGGATGAGCCTGAAAAGGACTTAACAGACATTAAATGTCAAATCTATCAGCTCTGTCATTTTCTAGAATAAACGTCCCCATAAGCTCTTGTTGAGTGATCTCTGAGTTGTAATGTGAGTGACTGTGCAGGAGAAACGGCGCTCGGAGCGAGCGGAGCAGCAGAGGATCCGTAGCGAGCGCGAGAGGGAACGACAGAGGCGTCTGGAGGTGAGCGCAAGGGATTTCTGGGACCACACACTGATGGCCATTAGCTTTACAAATCCTTTCCTCTTTTCAAATGTTCAGGAGGAAAGAGCTCGCAAGGAGGAAGAGGAAGCCAAAAAGAGAGCGGAGGACGACGCCAAGAAGAAGAAGACGCTCACCAGTCTGCACTTCGGTGGATACATGCAGAAGGTCAGAGATGAGAGAGGAGACAGTATGATAAAGACCGATACATTTCTGAGTTTAGTGACAGAAATCGGACAATATTTAAAAAAATAAAATAAAGGCCATGGTTCAATGTTCTACTTGACTGGGATGGCTTTTAGAAATGTTATGTAATTAAAAGCATTTAAACCATTAGCTATGGCACTTCTGAAACACAATATGCATTGTTTAACAACTATCATAATTTACACTACTGTTCAATTTTTTTTAGGAAAAAAATCATTACATTGTTAAAAAAAATATTCACTCTGTTATCAAAAAAAATCTTTTATTTTTTACATAATTTATTTGAAGTAAATTAAATTTTATATATATATCAAATACATTCTGTAAAAAAAAAAAAAGATCACAAAGATCAACATTGATGATACTTTTTCTTGAGCAGGAAAAATCAGCAAATAAGAATGATGTGCATTTTAAAATATACAGACACTAAAAAAGGTAAACAGGAAATACATCATCAGTATCAATGCTTTATTAAAATAGATTGTCAATACTGTTGTCTCTGATGTTGTCTTGCAGATAGAGAGACGGAGTGGAAAGAAACAGACTGAGAGAGAGAAGAAGAAGAAGATTCTTAGTGATCGCCGCAAATCTTTGGACATCGACAATGCCAGCGACTCTGCTCTCAGGTTTGAAGAGTGATTGTTAATATAACTCATTAATATGCAGTGTTGGGAAGGTTACTTTGGAAATGTAATAGGTTACAGATTACAAGTTACCCTGTTTAAAATGTAATAGTAGTGTAACTTTTTCAATTACTTTATTAAAGTAATGTAACTAATTACTTTTGAGTACTTTTTGATTACTTTTCTAAATTTGTGAAAATTAAAGAATAATAAATAAAAGCATATACATCAACTTAAATACAGTTATCTAATAAGCATGTGATGTATTCTGTGTAATAAACTCCTGAAACATTGGTGTTTTTTTGAAACTGCTGTCTCTGTATATGATGATAGTTTTCTCAAAATAAGTAAAATGCACATGAAGTGACACAGAGCAGTTCTAGAAATTATGTTTATGTGCTCGTGTACTCCTATATTGAGGCGGCAGAGGTTGAAAACACTGCGAGCTTCAGTAGGACAATGTGTAGTAAATGAAACCATGTCTTTGCCATTAATTTACAGGAGGGGCGGAAGGGGAAAAAAATTCAGACTGGAAAATTCAAACTCATACAAACAAATTCATGGACAAAACTATTTTTTGTATGGACCTGACATAAAAAAAGGTTTAAATCTTTAATTTGGGGACATGCAAAATAATTTAAAGTTCTCTCCTGAACTGCACCTTCACTTCTATTTTTCTCTTCAGTCTTTTTATTTTGCTCTGTTATCCATCTCTCTCATGACTTTAATACTCAAGATTGAACAAAACTATACTTTACAATACAATACTCTACAATACTACAATATCTTTATAGAAAAATCCTAATACTGTACACGAGTCATGTTTTTCCCTTACAAAAATTAACCTTGCTTTTATTAGCCTATATAAAAGTAAAATAACCTTGTTTTGTTTTTGTTTTTTTTGCAAATGGATTTGTATTTATTTTTAAATAAATACATTTGTAAAATAATTTTACATTTTTGGTAACCACAGTTAAACAATAGTAACCATTTTCTCTGGATTTATAGTTAAATATTAAAATGTTAATTTTCGTAAGGGTTGTGTTGATGTCTGTCGTAGCTCCCCCTAAACCTATAAAAAAATCTGATTATTTTTCAGCTAAATTACTACTGTAACATTACAACAGATAATAATGATGTCCTTTATATAGTATTTTGAGTGATGACTGATGAGCAACGTGCTGCTGCTTGATTAATTAAATAAAAAAACAAAGACAAAAAAGCATCTTTACAGATGAAACTGACCTAAAACCCTGAACAGTAGTTCTGCTTCTCTGCTCCAGCTGTACGCTTCCATAGTCTCTCTCTCTCTCTCTCTCTCTCTCCCTCTCTCTCTCTCTCTCTCTCCCTCTCTCTCTCTCTCTCTCTCTCTCTCTCTCCCTCTCCCTCTCTCTCTCTCCCTCTCTCCCTCTCTCTCTCTCTCTCTCTCTCTCTCTCTCTCTCTCTCTCTCCCTCTCCCTCTCCCTCTCTCTCTCTCTCTCTCTCCCTCTCTCTCTCTCTCTCTCTCTCTCTCTCCCTCTCCCTCTCTCTCTCTCCCTCTCTCCCTCTCTCTCTCTCTCTCTCTCTCTCTCTCTCTCTCTCTCTCTCTCTCTCTCTCCCTCTCTCTCTCTCTCTCTCTCTCTCTCTCTCTCTCTCTTTCTCTCTCTCTCCCTCTCTCTCTCTCTCTCTCTCTCTCTCTCTCCCTCTCCCTCTATCTCTCCCTCTCTCTCTCTCTCTCTCTCTCTCTCTCTCTCTCTCTTTCTCTCTCTCTCCCTCTCTCTCTCTCTCTCTCTCTATCTCTCCCTCTCTCTCTCTCTCTCTCTCTCTCTCTCTCTCTCTCTTTCTCTCTCTCTCCCTCTCTCTCTCTCCCTCTCTCTCTCTCTCTCTCTCTCTCTCTCTCTCTCTCGCATGTATTACTCTGAGTCTGATCCAAACCGTTTGGCGCAGGCGCGGAGAGCGCGCAAGTCATGACTAACACTTCATGACTTATTAGAGATTTAATTGTCAAATGGCGGATTCGCAAATGATCGCTTTAGTACATTCGGCAGGCAATTATACAATAATGATATTAAATAGTGGGGCAAAATCGGCTGCCAGGCCATCGGGAATTGTCCCGGTTCTCCCGGTGTCCAGTCCGCGCCTGATTTCCACAGACACGCAGAATGTGCAAGTCATATATTGCATTTTTGGGGCTTAATATTCACAGACACTAGTCGATGTCATGCTTTGATTCAAGTGTACTGACCTACTTTTGATTTAGTCATCCAAAATGTGGCATATTCCTTCCGCGTTAGGCATTTCGTTTTTATGACTGGATTCTACGAACCAGACTGTATTTCTGCATCCCGGAAATTATTAGGGCGGTATGTCTCTGAATAGTCAGTGCAATTTGGGAAAGAAATCAGTTAAATCTGTATGTGGATGTGTGTAAATATTCAAATGTAATCCCCTTTGTAATCGTTAAAAATTTCATAAGTAACTGTAACTAATTACAGTTACAATAATTTTGTAATTAAATTACGTAACGCCGTTACATGTAACTAGTTACTCCCCAACACTGTTAATATGGCACATCAAGCATGAAGTAATGGAAATTGGCTCGTTGGCAATTTAGCACCGACATGTAGCGCCGTTGTGCTTCGGGCATCCCCAGTTCGAGTCCCAACTTGTGGACCTTTACCGATCCCGCCCCCCTTCTCTCTGTCCCACTTCACTTCCTGTCAAGGCAGCAATGCCAAAAAATAAAGTTTTGGTTACCATACGAAAAAAAAAAAATCTGAATATACTTTTTGATCCACTTTTTTTTATGACATGATGGTTTATAATGACAGAACTGTAATGTTTATAGTGTTCTGAAAATTATTATTATTATTATTATTTTTACCAATCTTTAACTTTTGTAATAGAATTCCATAGACTAAAAATTAAATAAAGTAATTCAGTGATATAAAACAATGCTACTTTCTTTTTCATCAGGGAGAAAGCAAAGGAACTGTGGAGCTGGATGCGTCAACTGGAAGCAGAGAAGTTTGAGTTACAGTACCAGTTTACCAAACAGAAATATGAGGTCAGCTCAAGACTAGATCACTCATGACTAGAGTCAACATGACATCCGAAATGACCCTGTTTTGGTCTCAATGTATAGGAATCATCACTGCATGTTATATAAATGTAATATCTTGGTCTTCAACAGATTTCCTTACTGGCCGTGTCACTGTGTGCAAGCTATTGATAATGTAAAGCAATAGTCAGTTGACTCTACTAGTGTCAGCACTTCAGGCTTACAGTTAAAGCAGTAAATAAATGCCAGGTTACACCAATATGATAAAGTCTGCAGCATCATATTATGTAAGTGAAATGGGTTATGCAAATCATTTCATGTTAACTCTGTTGAAATGATTTCGAAGAAAAGCACTTGCATCAAATGTTTTCCTGGATCTAATTATATGGGGAAAGAAATGTAAGCATTGCTCAGAGTTTGCACACATAACTCATTCATCGCAATCTCATAACCCTGTGTTCACTGAGATGTGATTGCGGATCTCTCTACAGATCAATGTCCTGAGGAACAGAGTCAGTGACCACCAGAAAACGTGAGTTCATCTGTGTCTGTCCAACATGATTTCATTAGAAAGCTATTTTACGAGATGTTGATTTTGTATGAATTCACCCAGTGTGCTTTATATGGCAACGTACACGGAAAAAACACCCCTACATTTAACCAGCTATGTTCACATGCACTAATTTCAGCAAACAGAATATATTCACATACAGTTTCCATGCAATGCGTTAAGATTTGGAGAAAGCCACTGCAATAATGTCACTGGAGCTACCGTGAGAATAACATATCTGAAAAGCTAACACTTATGTACTGTAAGACTAGGGCTGGGTGATAAAACCATAACAATAATTATCTCCATATAATTTCCATCTAATTACACAAGTTTCTTAATATTCATGTTCATAATGCACTATGCAAATATTAGTAAGACACCAAAATGAAAGCCAGTTTTAGCCAAAATAACTCTGTAGGGCATTTTTTTTTTTTGCATTTTGACTGTGATTGTGTCTTTTTCATGCACACAACATAAATGAACTACAACAATAAGTGTTTGTCAGTCTGACTGAGCCATCAGTTCAGTTATTAACTGATTATGTGGGTGCATGTAAATAATATAGCTATAGTGTGGTGTTAGCAGATTACACCAATTTTTTTTTATAATAATAATAAAATATTTAAAATAAAAATAAAATATTCATGGGATCATACAAATTTATAAGAATTACCCACCAACTCATCAAAACCTAAAATAGTTGAATTGTATTATTAAATGTTGAGCTCCATTTTTACACATCTACCCATCATTGAATTTGCATGCAGATTAAAAATCTTGGCACTCAGAAGGTTGGCAAGTTGGTGTTTGTTCTCCACTGAAATGAATCTGGCATTTCCCAGAGTTTGGTATAGGTTTTTTTTGTTTTTTTGTTTACCCTTGTTATACTTCCCAGAAGGCTTTCTCATTCAAACCAAGCTGACTCATCCGCTCCTGCCTCAGGCATGTAACACAGACACAGTCTTTGTGAAAGCAGTTCAGAGCGTCAGTCCTGTCAGCTGGCTGAGCTGCTTCTGCAGCAGAAAACGATTGTGGGTGCCAGAACTAAAGAGCTTGAGGGCATGGAGGTTTGGGCTGCAATCTGCTGCTGCAAAATCAGCATTTACCCGTGCATGTCCAGCACTGACCTCAGTCACCTGATTATTCAGTCAGCAGAGATCTGTTCTAAAACCTTGTGAGCTGCCTGTTCATACAGCATTTAAGACATCAGTGCACTCTTATATCTTAAAAAATGCATTTCAGCCAAATGTAAGGGTGCATTCAGTAGTTTTTCAGCTAGCATCAGCATTAAACAATGCTTTTGAATGCTATCAGCACGAGTTATGTAAATTACAGTGAGTACTGCTGAGATAATCACTCTCTTACCTGTCTTAAAAAAAAAAAACCTTTTGCAACTTTAGCGTCACTACTCTTGCCACTCGGATTTTCTCCGTCACCTAATGTTTCCATATTGTTTTTGACGTAGGTCATGTTTATGTTTGTTTTGTGATTTCGGAGCTTCTGCTTCTTCGACCGCACATGCACTGATTCTCCCATTCTCACTGCTGGTACGTCGCGATAATAAGTGTTCGTTCGTCATGAAAGCATAGTTTGGATGAAAACCGGGAGGCTTGTGACTGTCCCATTGACTGCCAAGTAAATTACTGTAATGATAAAACCTTCCTAATCGTCGGGAAGAAGGAGGCGGGAACCGGCGAACAATCAAAATGAAACTTTAAATTACAAAACAAACACAAAACAGCGCACCAGCCCCTCACGGACGACTGGTGCGCGCAAATAAAAACCAAAACAGAACTAAAACATCTAGGACAACTAGGACATCGTCAGAATAGTCCATCTGCCATCAGTGATTCAACTGTAACATTATAAAGTGACGTGAATACTTTATGTACGTGGAGTAAACAAAAATAACGACTTTATTCAACAATTCGTTAAATTAAATCACAATATAAGATAAGTGTATACGTCACCCATTACAAATAAATGTTTTTGTTTTCAGTGGTTTTTGCATGTACTTCAACAGGAGAAAACAGACAAACAACAAAATGAACATACCTACATTATTTCTTTCTATAGGTCAAAGAGAACCAAGAGGGGCCTCAGGAAGTGACTGCTGTGTGGAAAGACAAACTGGACTCCTCTCAAACCCACAGAAATCATGAAGAGAATGCCCAGGAGAGCCATGTGTACTACTTTACAGATTCTGTAGCTTTTATTTAGTCCTCGCTGAATAAACACTGTAGATTTTGACTGAACAATTGAACAAAAATAATAAAAATGAGAAAATGAAGAAGCAAAAATGAATTTGTTAGTTTGTGTAGGTCTGCACAACTTAATAATAATAAAAGAAAAAATCTTTTTTTTAATAAAAAAAATATTTTTATTAAGCAAGGATGCATTAAATCTAAATTTCTATTTCAAATGCTATAATCACCTTTGCATCACAGGAATAAATACAATTTTCAAATACAATAAATTAGTGTTATTTCAAATTGTACTGTAAATTTGACTGTATTTTTAATCAAATGCAGCCTAGGTGAGCATAAGAGACTTTGCCAAAAAACATTGATTAATTGATAAATTAGTAATTTTGTCTGCTATCTTTTTATAAATGTAGAACTGTAAAGTCAAAGAACTAACTTGCATATAAATGCATGACTGAAACTAGAAAATAACCACTCACTACATGAGCTTCAGGTTGTGTGTTAAATTCAGTGGTGCCCAATTATCTTATTATATTATAATCTTATAATTATCTATCATAAAAAGCTCAATTGCATTTTAAATCTTCAAGTAAACGCGTTAAATAACTATAATAACACACACCCAACTGTTCTCCGTTAATGTCCCCTCAGGCCTTTCTGTAGTTTTAGGGTTAAAAACGTCAGGAGATTCTCATCTCAAATGATTTGCATATTAACATATATACTGTACGAACACTCTGCTATTCACATTGACTTTCTGCTTGAGCTCTGCCCATCTGAAACAAAACTTAGTGGAGAACCAAGAATGTTTTTAGACTAATATTGGCACAAAAAGAATTATTGATTATGAGCAGAACATGCCTAACGCAGCACCAAAGCGATGTGCACAGCTGTCATGTTTGGATTAGCAGTCCAGTGTTCAAGCTCTCTGATATTATGAAAGGAAAGGAGGAACTTTATAATTGCACAAAGGAATGTGTGTGACTCATAAAAGCATCTCCTGGCTCATCGCCAACCGTTTCTAGTGTAGGGTGGAGATCTTATGTAAATATGAAACAAGCATATCAATTTAAAGGACTACTTTCTTAAGAAGTAATAAAAGTCTTCCTTCTGATGGGGAAATGACTTTCTATAATCTGTCTGTACAATGAAGACATATGTTTAACAACTGTTGGTGTCAACTGCATTTTGGCTTCTAATGAAATCACCAAAAGGAAAAGAATCCTTGTCATCCACCACGCCATGTTTCTCATGCCGAGTGATTTGAGGTGAAAAATGTATGAGAGGGTTTCTCCACCTTTTAACATTCATATGCACTCACATTGTAAATGTATGTATTGCTTACACATGTAAAAAACTGACAACTTAATTATAAAAGTCATTATATTTATGTCTAACTGCATAGACATATAATAGTCAAAAGCAACACACCACAAAAGCATTTCTTGTTGATTTTTTATTTATTTAAATCTTTTATTTTAGAAATACATTTTAATGCAAGATTAAAATGTACATTTTGGTCATGTACTGTAGATGCAAAATGTAATTTTACACAGCCACATTTAATATTTTTATACAAAAATATGATTTTGTTTATCAATTTTCTATTTGTCCGTTTCCATATATTTTTTTTTTTGGATAAAAAAGAAAACTAACAAAAACACTAGACATTTCCCCACGAGCAGAGATGCAACACAATCCAGCCAAAGTAACATCAAATAAAAATAGAACTCGCATAGTACAATATCACACATTAAGGCAATAGTATACAAAAAAAGGTTTTGCTTACAAAAGGGATTTCAATCAAAATATTAGATTAGAAAACAATTAATTAATTCAACTGTGCAGAGTTATTTTTCATATAATGTATTTAACAGAGGAACAGAAACAACAGAAATTACCATGAGAACTTCAAAGTTTAAGGTGATTCTGATTCTATAACAGGTGAGACTGGGTTTAATACAGTGTTTAATCCACATAAGTTGAAGAAGGCAAAAGATCCAGAGCTGTGAGTGTAACCAAAAGTTCATTAAGTTCCAATGCAGCCGTCATTCCACTGATCGGTCTCTCTTGATTTCATTTAGATGTTTGTGCCCCAAATCACAATGTTCCAACATGTTTCTGCACAGATCTTATTAAAATGTAAAAATTGATTCATTGGCGTTTTTACTTAAAAAAAAAAAAAAAAAAACATGCTTTCAACATTTTTTCAACGTTAATACAACCACTGACATTATTCTATCTCCATTTCAACATTGAAGGTCTGTTACATACTAGCTGTGAAGTGTTTTAAACATTTGTGCTGGTTCGCATTCCTAAATCTACCACAGAACAACTTAAAGGGACATTGAGAAGAAAAAAGAAAGTAGTGCACTTATATATTTAAGCTTTTAATAACTGCTACATAAAAGCACATTTAGAAACCAACAACTATCCAGGCACCAAAATCCAAAAGCTTTAGCCAACGTGTATTACAATCCCCAATGTGCCTAGTATTATGAATATACAGCACAGCAGGACAGGGGAAGGAAAGCAGCAGCAGCAGCAGCGGGATTGGAGGGCGGGATTGTTTCTCCGCAGGACTTGTAATGCAAGTTTGTCAAGCCTAAGTGTACAAACGCTTTCCCATTATAAATGTGCATATCGGTGTATTAGGCACTGAACAGGCCTGAACTAGAAGTACAGAGAGCCACATCATCCAGAAATCCCAGAAACAGGGATTTTAATCATAAAAACAGATGGCTGATTACTCAATTTCTCCACCTGTGGATGTCAAGCTAAAAAAAATAAAAATGACAGAAAAGCGCCATACAAATATAATAATTAAAAAAAAAACATCTGTGTGACCTGTGTGCTAAATTCCAGATCAGTCCAATTCATGAATGAATCAATCTCTGCGTGTAAACCTCTTCACTGAAAAGATCGGAGAGGATATGTAGTGAATGACAATTTTTGGTGTTTTGTTTACACCGATCACCTGGTATATAGCATCACGCAAACACTTTTATGATTTTTGTGGGGATTTATGAGACTTTTTCGTCATTTTTGCCCACATGACACAGTGAGAATATAACAGTTCTTAAGCAACATTTTTTTTGCAAAAAATACAAAAATTAAACTTTGCAGAAATTGTTTTCCATATGTCCTGTATATAACCATAATGTCCTGCAATGTACAGTGGAGATCAAAATTAGAGAACAACCTACAATTTCCTACACTTCAGGGTGACTGCTTAGCCCTATTTTTTAAGCATATTTAGTTGTATTACAAATTAGTTGTATTCTGAAGCACAGTATAAAAAAATGTGTATTTGAAAAAGAAATCTGATCAATATTAGAGAAAACTTACAGATGCCTCCAAGTTATTGGTGTTAATCTAGTACCTGTTGCCAATTTCTTTAATTATATAACGAACCCTATTTAACTTCATTCATTCAATCATTCATTCATTCAAGTTCCCCAAAAAGGCTGGTCATGCACGAAAGACAAATGCATGAGAGGAAAGTATAATGCAAAGGCTCTCAATAGGGAATCAGTTCAACACTGCAGCTGGAATTGCTCAGCAAAAAACTGGCAGCAGAGTGGACAAAGAGACCAGCGAAGTTTGAGTAACTATAGAAGTCCTGCGGCCGTGAACACACCCCCGGAGCAGTGGGCAGCTATAGATCCATTAGGCCACAGCTGACTCCTTATAGATTCTCTAATTTTGATCTCCACTGCACGAAAACAGGGCAGTATTCGGAAACTCTGTGGCTTCCTGCAGAACTGAAAAAAAGATCATATTAAGTAGAAGTATGAAAGGTTTCAGAATCAAGCCAATAAAATAAAACTAAATTATCTTTCGGCTTGCTTTCATGCCTGTTGCTTCCTCGTATGCTACAGCAGTAACGGGATTTATAAATGTGTCCTTGTTCATCTTTTGCTGCAAAAGAATAAAAAAGGACAAAACTATAAAAGGAGCATCATTGTCTTGTCAAAATCACACACATCACAATCACAATTAACAGTGTGAAAGCTTTCAGAGCTGAATGCATGTCGTGGTTCTCCACTGAATCACTGCTTCATCATCACGTGTTCATGTATGCATGTCTGTTTGTTTTTCTTCTGTCACTGGGTATAACTAAAATAAATCTAATAATATATATGGTGTTATATTACTGGAAAATATTATTCTCCTGTTATTACAAGTATCTACTGTAATAATGCAAATTTCTGCATCACAACATTATCATGAAACGTATGAAAAATGGATATTCATTTTAAAATTTGCTACATTTCACAGGGTTATTAAATTATTAGGGTTTTTAAGATTGCATTTAAGTGAGCACTAGATGATGACACCGCTCATTTAATAATAAAAATCAAGTAAATATGTTGATCTAAATATCCAGCATCAAGTCAATTATATATAAACAAATATATACGTTTTATTCTAATATACTGTATGTTTTTTTGAAATGCCAAAATACACAATGAGCATTATAATTATAGTCCATGAGCATGTGGATGTGGTATACTGTATGTTCGTATCTTCCAGTAGATGAGTGTGTGTGTGTGTGTGTGAGTGTGTGTGAGTGTGAGTGTGTCTGTGTGTGTGTGGGTGTGTGTGTGTGGGTGTCAGAGGGTCACATTGGGAGGAGTGTGTTGTGTGAAAGCTGTTTGCTCCGCCCAGAAAGAGCTCATAACTCGTCTCCCTGGATTCCTCTCTTATCCCGTTGAACCTCTTCCAAGGTTGGGTGGAGTACATGTCAGGGCCTGGATGTGTGTGTGTGTGTTTGTGTGTGTGTGTGTGTGTGTGTGGGCGGGTGGGTGGGTGTGAAGACTATTCACGCAACCAAGTGAGAGTCTTGTCTGATGTGTAAACTTCCATACAGACAGAAAGATGGATCGCAGCCTAGGGATTTTTTTTTCTTTTATATTTTTTTCTGCTTTGAGGTAAAAGCTCCAAATGTGTGTGTACACACACCTTACCACACCCTTCTTTCTTAGAACCAGATGTTGTTTCCTTTTCTTTGCCCTCCCATCTTATATCCTTCCAAAATTGAGGAGATATTAAAAAAAATATATACCTTCACTCCTCCTCTTAACAGCATCTTGTGATGAACCACTCTGAACAAGCGTATCTTAAGCATGTCGTTTTGGTAACACTTTAGAATAAGGAAGACGTATTCACGGTTAACTATAAGGCCTGATTTCTCTCCAGTGTATAGATCGAGTCAGGACAGTCTTACCTTTTTCAGCACACTCTGGATGTCTTTTTGTCCCCACATACTCCAGAGTAGAAATCCAGCAGCTTTTCTGCCTGTCTCGAATGACCTGCAGAA
Source organism: Carassius carassius (assembly GCF_963082965.1). Classification (NCBI taxonomy): domain Eukaryota; kingdom Metazoa; phylum Chordata; class Actinopteri; order Cypriniformes; family Cyprinidae; genus Carassius; species Carassius carassius. The sequence goes on along the minus strand of NC_081800.1, from coordinate 6,239,747 downwards.
AAACAAGTGATTATCTGCTAATACACATCAAATTCTTACAGAATTCTTACAGAACTAGAGTCGGCTGTACTGTAGGTTTCCTGCCCTCGAACTCCTAACAGCTGCTTGCTAATGTTTGCGAATGCCGCATTTTCCTTTGGAAATACTTACATATTTGAGCTGAGCGCGGTCAGAGAGTCGACGAGTTTGTAGTTGATCAGCTTCTTGCTAGTGTTGGGCTCTGCCAGCATGAGCATCTGCATCACACGGCACATTGTAGCGACGGAGCTGTCAGACTTCCCCATGTCCGGCGTCACATTCGAGAGAACAGAACCGAGTGTGGGAATAATTTCCTTGGCTGTGGTTGACAAGAACATCAGGGACATCAGGGATCAATGAAATGCTGCCATGTTCAATATTCATGTATGGTACAGTGTACTGTGTATTGTAATATTTAACTGCTTCTTTTGTTTTCTGCATTTGTAAGTCACTTTGGATAAAGGCGTCTTCTAAATGATTACATGTAAATGTAATATTCAATTCTGTACGTTTCTTTGTTGACTTGCATGCTTAATGCTTTGGCTTTTTTTTTTTTTTTTTTTTGCTCTTCCACTGGAAACACAAGTTACTGGCCTTTTTAAAATTAATTTCTTGCACTTCTCATTATTTCTGTACTTTTTGTATACATAATAGAATACATTTTAACATAGCAATAATTTAATACATATTAAAATGAATAAAATCACACTTACAGAAAGTATACTGGCCTGATATTAATTACAGGTGTATTTGTTGTATACATAATGCAAATAAAAATCGAATAAATATTTAACTAGCAAATGAATGTCAAAAAAAAAAAAAGGCAATAAAAAACTCAATGTATTTTTGGGGCAATTGAAATGTGATTATATATAATAAATGAATAAATAAAATGTTATATGTTGTAAAGCAAACAAATAAACACATATGAGCATACATTTATTCATAAATGTTTTATATATATATATATATATATATATATATAAAAATAAATAAAAAATTCACACTAACATGACATGTTTTGGGTAAGTTGCTTTGATATTAATTATAAATCACACGCTTGCAGGCCATATATGTTAATGCTACCATTTATACAGTTCATATCAGCTGGCCTAAATAGTAAACACAGTTTTAGTAAAGTTATTTTCAGAAATGGCACTGGGTAAGAGTATTTTTACTACCTCTGGGGTATCATTTGACAATCTGCTAGTGTCCATTCACACAAACACAGACCTGCTATTGAGAGAAGGAGAAACAAAAGCACCCTCAGCAAGCAGATGTTCAGGAGACTCATTGTAGAGCACACTACTTTTTCTTGTCTGTTCCTGCGCTTGTGCAGATGTTGCTAAACAGGCACACGCAAACTAAAGCACAGAGCTGACATCACTCTTTCATAGTTCATCTTTAGTAGTGTTAAAAAAAAAGACTCTTACCCATAGTTCCCCGCAGAAATGACACCCGGGACATGTTGCCCACTAAAGACATGGCGGTCTTCTGTAGGCCTGGGTTTGCTGATTTCAGCAGGGGCGAAATGAAACACAGGCCTTGCAGCTTCTCGATGATGTTTTGACTCATCAGAGTGGAAAGCTGCGCAGAGGTCAAAACACAAGTTAAAGAACGAGTTCAGCTGCATGTGTATTTCCAGTAAGTGTACAGTACATACGGGGCTCTTTGAAGCGGTCAGGTTCTGCAGGGCTCCACAGCACGCCTCCAGAGTGGCCTCCTTCTGACTTTGGCTCAGCAGAGACAGATACAGCTGAAGGGACTTCCGGTGGTACAACCAATTCACTCCTTCAGGAGGTTCCCTCTCCATGGCTGGGAAGATGATGTCCTGATAACAAAAATGTCTGTGAATGTACTGAAGATGGCTTTTAAACACTCAGTTTGGACAGCAGTTCGTACCTCTTGGGTCTTGGACCTCTTGGTGCTGAAGATGCTCTTCTTGCTATTGTTATTGTTCTCCTTCGGTTTGTCTCCTTCGAGTGATTTGAAGTGTTCGGGAGCCTCTGTCTCCAGCTGGTAGCTCAAGTTATGAAGTATGCAGACACAGTTTTCCACCGACTGCTCCCACATCACCAAAACAAACAGAACCAGGTCACAGAAGTCACTTTTAGCTTGTTGCACTACATTTTTGTCAATATACTGAAGTATTCTTGTATACGTTAAAAAAAAGTATTTAATAACATGTTAAGTAAAGATGAAATTAAAATACATTAATTTCAAATACAGAAGATCACTTGATATGTGCATTTAATAATTTCAGAGTAAATCAGTTTTAGAGAACTTTGGGGCGTCTGTTTCGCTGTCCATGTAATTTTCCATGTGGTGTAAGAGCATGGAGATCATGCAGTATAAATGAAAGCATGATAACCTTGTCATCTGGCTCGCCTCTATCCATCTGAGTCTGAACGTAAGAAATGAGAGAGTCGATAAGTTGCGGGCAGCTCCTCATTGATATTCTCTCCTCCTCGCTAGCACTGCTGAGGTTTCTGCGAGAGCACAACCAAAACTTAACATTAAACCCGACAATGCTTCTGTAAAGCAGCACAATGATTAAACGCATGTCAGTCTGTGGTGTAACAGTCTGCCAACGCAAGTACGTCAACATCTTGTGATATGCCGCCGATAACAAACAACTTTCAACACTGGTATGAAAACATGCACGAAACAACATGACAGCTCCAAGAAATCTGCTGCTATGAGCACAGATGAATTACCAGGCATCACTCAGGTGCTTCGAGTGTTTTCAACCCATTGTCCGAGTGAGGGAGGTGTTAAAGATGACATCATTTGATAAACAGTGTGAGTATGACTATTGGGCTTGAATACTGGTGCATATTTCACTTTTTCTTGCTAAAAACAACCCACTGAGCCTGAAAACAGCACTACTGGCATAATAAGCCACCATATAAGAAAGTGAAAGCAAAGTTGTAGTACAGCGCGAGCGGAGCCACTGATGTGTGGTTTCACTCTGGGTAAGTTACAGAGACAGAGAACTGAGCTGTGCGTCATCTGAAGCTTTTAGATCCAGTCAATGTTCTTCACTGGAGCGATTTCTTGTTCTGTGCATGACGAGATGCTGAAAAAGATGCAAGTGCATGTACAGGCTTTTATTCAAGACCCTACTGTTAGCTGCTTTGGAGCTCTTTAAAGAGTTCAGATGCTTTCTAAATTACTTGCTTCTGTACTAGGATCTTTTCTTTGATTGTGTAAGGGGAAACGCCCACATTTCAAAGAATTTTCTTAGAATTTTGTCAGTAGGAACAATTGTTTGCTTAGTGCCATGATAATATTCATGAAAATACAGGCCCTGATTTTTATCAAGGTATTAAGCAAACATTAAGGTGTATACATGGTTATGACTTTGACAAAGTAAGAGTTATGTACTCATCTCATTTAAAACCGCATGTTATTTTTCTGTGGAATGATATAAGCTACAGTATTAATTGTTACTTTTATGGTGCTTTTCTTATATATACATATAATAGAAATGTATAATATAATTATTAATTATAATTCTATATAAATAATAATAATAAAAAAGAAAAAGAAAAAAAAAGAAATATATATATATATATATATATATAATATAACGTTTGGAATGACAAAAGGGTGCCTAATTTAAATGACAGACATTCCATTTTAGAATGAACTGTGACTTTAAGTGAAAGCAGCAAGTAAATCAATTATTGCATTTTGTTTAAAAATATAATTGCATTCATGTCACTGTGTTCTTGTTTCTCTGACAGTGTAACACACCTCAAACAGCCGGTGGTGTTGTAGAACACCTCGGGGTCAATGTGTTTGTTAGCATTGCTGTCAGTCCAAACGTTGTACGGCACCACAATGGTTTCTGTAAGCAGCGGCAGGGCCTTCTCGATCAGCTCGGTCTTCAGTTTATCAGTCGAGGACAGATTCCACAACAGACCTGAACACCAAAGGGTCATACTGCATACTTCATTCTGATTTTTTCTTTTAAACAGCTTTTGATAAACACATAACTATTTAACACAATCCTAATTCCAGCCATTTTCTTTTGTTTTAACTATAAAGGACACCATTCACATACAGTGTGATGAGATCATATAACAACAGATGACACACAACTCATTAAGCACAGGAAAGAGTCGAATGAGAGATGCACGTCTTACCAGTGAGTTGTTTATGCGTTTCTGTATTGTTGGTGTTTCTGAGCAAGGTCAGAATGGTCTCTATTCCTTCACAATGGTCCACTTCAATCTTGTTATTGTCGTCTTTAAAAACCAAGTTGCGTAGTGCAGCGGCAGCGGTCTGTTGCAGCTGTGAATTGTCGATTTTCAGCAACTGAATGAGAGCAGGTATCCCTCCCAAACGCCAAACCTTTCAATGATGCAAAACAAGACGGATAGATAGATATATAAATGGACGGACGGACAGATAGAGACAAGACATTTTATCAGAATATGCATCTATAGGCAGGTTTAATTCTGACTGAAATCTTGTTTTAGTTTGCAGACCTCTTGTTTGATGTGGTCTTCGTTGAAGCTGTGGTGCTGTATGAATGAAGCTCCACACAGCTGATAGCTGATGTCTGAGTGTGACAGATACTCCACTGCCTCCGGCAGAGTGATGTTAGACATAGATCCAAACGCACTGAACAATGTTCATCAAACAAGGGACAGACACAGATATAAAGACGGTGTAATGTGTATTTGCCAATAAATATTTTTTTAGAAGCACACTAGCATTTAGAGGATGCAATGCATCTGCAAAAGGAATGTGTCGAAAACATTTCATACTGGTGCACTCATTTAAAAAAAAAAAAAAAAACATTAGCGCAATGGTTATGTAAAGCATGTAATGTGGTTTTACATACTATTATTAGCACATAATATACAATAAGTCAACTAAATTGAGACACAGCCCAGATGGAGCACACTCACCCCAGTGCTTCTGATTGGCTGTTGGTCGCGGTGACTTTGCTCACTGTCAGTGATTGGCTGCGGGAAGGTTTGATGCTTGTCTGTGATTGAACCAGCTGTTTATTCTCCTGGAGTTTCATGGATTGGCCAATTGCTCGGTTATATCGCATGGTAGTAGTCCTCACCGCGTTGGGCACAGACAAGCTGCGAACAGTCTAGCCAAGTAAAAAGCAATGAAAACCATTAATGGATTAAGAAAAATCCAATTAACATACAGTAATATTTAGGGGCCAAGCACCGAAGATGGGATGGCACCTATTAAATCCATTGGCCTTCTTCTTTTTCTTCCTCTCTGGAACTCTATGACCTGAGGCTATCTGCACAGTTCTGAGTCAAAAACTGGTCTTTTTAGATTCGGTGCGGCATATCGAGTCGAACCATATGCATTGGTGTATCGTTACGAAACTTGGTGTGTGTGACAGTAGGGGTGGACGATCTGTTGATTTTATATCATGAACGATCTCGAAGACATCTACGATCTACTTTTCACGTGACCCATACAGATTGTGATCTTTTATGTCTGCATAATAATAATGTTAAAACTACAGCAATGGCTGCTTATTAGATGACTGTGATTGGTCAAATTATACTATGCATCTCTATCATCTGTCTTTCATGCGTGGTGACCTATTTAAAAAAAGAAAAGAAAAAAAAAAACACCTTGTGAGCTAGGAGCAGAACTGCGATTAATCAAATTTTAGCTTCAGTTTCGATTTATGTCGCAAGCGGTTCCAAACATAAAGCGGTAAGCTTTCGCCTCTCTTAATGTCTTAATTTCTGAATTAAGTACAATTAAGTACACTTAATGTCTGAATCAGTACAATCATGCAATGTGAAATGCAGTCTATTATGGACATGCTTTATTTAAAAAAAAAAACTATTTTGCGTTGTGCCGCAACAAATTTGAGGCCTGATGCCAAACTACGTCTGAGGCTGTAACACAGAACACACCACATAACAGCACCACCTATTGGTCAAACGTAATAAGCCATAAAATCCGATTACTAGCAGTTGCATATATGATTTTTCAGCCATTTTAACTAAAATCTCTTTTTTTCTCAAATCAGAGAATAATTATGAATTGCCTCTTAGTCTCTACAACTTTTTTTATTTAGAATTGTGAAGCTTGTTATGTATATTTCTGCCAGAGAATAAAAATATAAAAAGTTAATTTTAACTTCATCTCACAAATCTGACTTTTGTCTCAGAAATTGCAACTTTGTATCACAATTGTGAGTCAAAACTTAGAATTCTAACTTTTTTTTCTCAGAATTGAGACCTCATATCTCACAGTTCAGACATTTTTCCTCAGAATTGCGAATTATTAATCACGAGATGTATATGTGCAGATAAAAGTTGTAATGACCTCTTATACATTTGTTTTCCATGGCAGAAAAAAGTTTGGTTATGCATTTCCTATCTTATCACTTTGGGTGTAGTTTGCTCCCTGTAAAATCTTCATTGGCAAGCGATTTTAACAATTCTCTAGAATAACATCTACAATGCAGTATGGGCATACTATCAAAACAGTTTGACAGTTGCATTATTCTAAACTCTAGTTGCATTATCTATTCTATTTGCAGTGCTGTTAACTGCATTGCGTCTTTTTTCCCCTTTTGATTTTACAAACTGAGTGCCAATCAAAATTATTTTCTGCAGTAATGGTAATGATAGATAGTGAATAATAAGTGAATAACTGTCTTGCACAGCGGTGCAGTAACTCCTTCACTCTGATCCAGTGGGGCACAGAGCTCTTAGGATTCAGTTACAAAAATGATCAAGATGCAGAAAAAGAAAAAAAATCTGAGGCACAGGAAAGGACTTGCATAAAGTGTAAGTGAGTACATTGCTAGAAGGCAATCAGTTTGTTTAAAAATAGTCTTGGCTTAAGAATATGAACACACAGGGAACAAAAGGAACCAAACTGTTCCAACAGCTTTCTTGTTTTAATAAACAGTTTCAAATCATAATACAGAAGACTGCGGAGTTCTTAGTGTAAATGCTGCTGATTCACAAATTATGTTTTATATATCTACTGCAAATGAAAGGGAGAGCTTAAAGAGTGATGGAAATTTTCAAGATGGAGAAAAGGGGAAAAATGATGCAGAGAAAAAGACTTGTGTTTGCTTCTGAAACCATGGTTTCCTTTCACTATCCCATCAAAATCTGCCAATAAGAGAGAGAGAGAGAGATTTTCACAATTCATCTTTCTACATGATATTATTGTACATTAATGCTTGTCAACAATATCATGCATTATTTAACATGCACATACAATTTAAAAAAGGGTTGGGGAGACCAGGGACAGTTGTAACAGGGGACGGTTGTAACACCTTGAATTCCTCCAATCAGAAACAACCTAGAGTGATGACACTCACTGTGCACATGCTCAGTTAGTTTCCCTCCATTTTTGCCATAAAGGGAGCCACATTTGAATCTTCCTGACGGAGTTATCTACAAAAGATTGTTTCTGATGTAAAAAAATTACTTTTCTTTCTGATGTACTTTTTTGGATGCTGTTATAGGATCAAATGTCTATGAATTCAAACAAGTATTATTAGAATCACTTTTTTTTTACAAAACACAATTTTGTAAGCTAAAAATAGAAATGGCTAACAAGTGTCAAACTAGCAGTCAAGCTAGCTCACATGAGATGAAAACATGTTTGGTGGTACTGGGACGGTTGTAACGCCCCGTTACAACTGTCCCAGTATCACCAACCAAGTTTCATTTATATTTTAAAAACTAATCAAGCTTAAAAAAAAAACTGCATAGTTTCCCTTCAATGTGCAAATTAAAAGTAAAATGTACAATGTGCATTGCAAATTAAATGTAAAATGTCATCAAATCACATTTTAAGGCATTTATCTTTTTTTATATAAAGATAGTCAGTGTGATAGACAGCATGCCAAATATCGGAAAGAGGAAGACAGACAGGGGAGTCCCATTTCCTGTGCTGGAAAGGGCATCCGATGAAATCAGACAGGGAAAGTCAGTCAGGGGAGTGGCCAAATCATATGGCATTTGCCATGTGACCCTGCACCGATTCCACAAGAAGAGGAGCCAGGGATCAAAGACACTTTACAGAGTACTGGACTCCATTTTTACACTTGCCACAACTGTGACTCAGACTAGGCCTAACAAGCCCCCCCCCTTCTGTTTTTGAGAATGTTTGAGTTCATGTTTAACCTTTTTTGAGGTGTTCTACCCAATAAACACTTTTCTTGCATTATAATTTGACAGTTTCATCCTCTTTTTGTGTGTCATTTGTGTGAAAAAGGTAATCATTACTTAAAAACATGAAATGAATAGTCACAATAACATGACTGATAAATAATATTTTCTATTTTGAGTATATGATTGATTCATTATGCAGATTTTAGACATGTTACAACCGTCCCTGACATGCGTTACAACCGTCCCTGTACACTGGGACTGTATTCAAATCAATTTTGCAACCTGTACATATTTCATAAACCCACTTAAATACATTGTTTCAGCAGCTTATAATATATAAGATTGTAATAGATTGAAGTTTATAATATAATAAATTGGTTATTCCAGTAAAAATGGTTTTTGATGTATTGCTAAAAATTGCAAAAAGTGTTACAACTGTCCCTGGTCTCCCCCTTATATTTCACATGCCATCAAAAATTATATTTTACATTTTAGTGTATATCCAAACACACAAAAATGTATGAGGTGTACCCGTTTTTTTTTTTTTTTTTTGCATCACCTAGATATTATTAGTTACAAGGGTTAAAGCAAAAAGCAAAAAAATAAATAAATAAAAAAATTTCCTTCGCCAAACCCCGTTCCACAGCCATAACTGTCACACACTCAGTTTAAGAGCAATTTTCTCTTCTTGTAATTAGAAACTCTTGTCCTCCTAATTTTAAAAGTTTAGGAGTACCTTCTAATCAATAATAAAAAAATTCTTTGTCTTTATCTTGATAATATGAGGCGACATTTGACTCTAAGTGATTTACACGGGCATTTTCTTTTTACCTTTATAAGGTATGCATTTTTCTAATTCTATTAATTGTAAGCAGTGTTTCCAGGATATTTTTCCAGCTGCGATATTTGAGATATTTTGTGCCAGTTTATCAAGAAGTGACGATTTAGTTCTCTTTGACTCGCTGGATGGAAACGGTGCTTTATTTTTAAATGTTTTAGGCGATGTCCAATTTTGTGAAAAACTTACATTTGCATCTTTGGATGGAAACATAGCTATTATCCCATTTGCAAACTCCCTTAATAACTATTAAAAGCTGTCATTCTCCTTATCGCGATCTGTGGACACATAGAACATGAAAGTGTGCGAGTGAGTTCTCAAGACTCAAAAGCACATGCAAATGATACGTTTCGTCATCCGTCATCGCGTTATAAACTCTGAACCAGTGGGAATGAGTAGAATTGTTATTAATAGCCGCAATCCTTTGCCGAAATTCAACTTCTGCTCTGTGTTCTCTGCGAATAACCCGACTGTGAATGATGCCAATGGTGTTAGTGAGACGCTGCAGCCGTGGCGAGGATGATTTTTTATAAATGTCAATATAATTTATTTTAACATCGACAGTGCCACTGAACTCTTTTCACACTGCCACCTCTGTTTGATTGAAGCGATCTTAAATCAATGATTTACTGATCATGTACACAATCTATTATATCCCTGTCATATTGTGGTGTGGTGCATTTCCTGGCATCTGGCCTTTAACACACCTCTCTTCTAATGAAATACTTTTCTGCAAATCATTAACTTTAGCCCTCAAATTATGTGAGTTAATGCTGTATGTTAATTTACAATATCACTAAGCAGCAATAACCTGGAACTGTGAGACTCTGCTTTATATGAATATTACACAGAACATGCAGACACATTTTCTAAGTCAAAGATAGTTCAAAGTTAATAAGTATGGACAAATTCATCATAAATGCACAAAACCATTCCACAGTAATTACACTGTGATGCTTTGAAACACAAAACCTTCTTTTACTTTCATGTATCAAATTTTTACATTTAATCTGACACCATTCTTGACGTGCTTGCTTGAAAAAAAAAAAACTAAAGCCAGTCTGATCAAAGTTAAACTACAATATGCTATAATCTTATAATAAATGACCCTGTAGCATATTGTATCTAGTATCTTACATTAATAAACATATTATATATTTTACATAATATCTTTTTAGAAGCTGTTGTTCAATAAAGTGTAATAAAACACAACAGAACAAATGCCAAACACAGAGCGAAAGAGCTCATTCTTAGGTTTTTGCATAAACGAAAATACTCTTGGTTTAAGAATATCCACACAGGAAACAAAATGAGCAAAATTCCACCAGCCTTCTTCTTTACAACAGCCCCAGCTTGTTTTAATAAACTGCCGAGTTCTGATTGTGTGAAAAAGTCCATCTAAAAATAATGATCAATTGCAATTTAGTAATACTGTATACTTGTAAAATGGAGTCAATTTATGTTCATTTCTTTACTGAATATCAAAATGTTTCTATAAGTTAGGTGGAGAATAGGCAATCGCCGATCAATCAGTGTTGTGAAGCAGTACAGTACAGAGATCATGCTGCTGAGCACACAGTGTGTGAGACTTTACCATTCTGCTGCGGCTTGCCGTCATGTTGGAGCCGTTGACTTTGAAGAGTGTGCCGTTCATAGTTGTAGGTGAGAACTGGAACTTAGGCTCACTGTATTCTGTCACCGATGCCGGAGCTACAGAAGATGAAATAAAGTTACAAATTACAATAATTCACTAGTGTCTACACTACTGTAGCTTATTAAACATGATACCTTCAAGTTTGGCTTTGTTTGTTTGTAGAGCAGTATATATAAATATGCCTATAATAATAATAATACAAACTATTATTATTATTATTATTACTAAATTAAAAAAAAATTAAGAAATGTTCCTATAGTAAAAAAAATCAAAACAAATCTAGAATCATATAATTTTATCTTACTGTAAATGTTAAATTAATATATTCATGTCAAATGCTTTCCTAATTTAATTAATTTTAAAATGTTAAAACCCCACACATTTATTTTAATAAACTCAATTTAAAACACTAGACATTTATTATAATAACCGCATGAAGCCATATCATGATTTTGGTTTTATTTCGGTCAGTTATGCAGCGCTTTCCAAATGTCTCGCTTGCTGTATATAACATAACTTTAATTTTCGAAAAATGACAAATATTATTAATAAATAAATATTGTAGCTATATGTACTCTGTTAGCAGAGTGACACTCAAACTACTTCAAACTACAAAAATAACTTTCTATTTCTTGTACAAGTATGCATGCAGTTTTGACTACGTTCATCGAGAAACTGCATATATTCTTAAAAGATTATTTTGTTACATCGAATAACTATTTAAGTCAATGCACAAAAGCGTATATACAGCAATTAAAATGCACACTTTCAAAAAAAAAAAAAAATCATTGGGATATTACATGCAACTAAATTAAATGCAAATCAGCAAACTTCTGAACTAGACTTCACGTCGCTTCTAAACACTGGCTGGATCCCGATATAGTATATTCCTGGCTAATGGTTTTACAGTAGCATTGTACAAGTTTTCATATTTCAAAGACAATGCAAGTATGATGAATAGAATATTAAGTATTATGCAGTTACATGTAAAGATACTTAAATGGGTCTAAAAGCTTCCTAAGGTTCAGCTAATTGGAATTAATAAAATGTTGTTCACAAGACACACCACTGTCAAAAACTCGATTACAATATCGATATCGATTACAAAACATAAATAAATAAATAAATGCAGCCTTGCCATAAATACCTGCTCGAACTTGCTAATGAGAAATGTTTTCAGATTCAAGTTAACTTCCAAAGAAGCATGCATCCGTGCTAGTGAAGGTTTTTGTTCTTGTTGTTGTTTTTAAACTGTAATATTTATTCCACGCTGTCTTAATGGTATTATAACACGCATGTGTGCATATAAACAGCGCACTTACATGTTGGCGACGGAATGGAGTCTTTCTTGACCATCTTCGACTTGCTTCTCTTAATGGACTTCACCTGCTCCAGCACGCGCTGCTGCCCCGTCCGCCGTGTTTTGTCGGACGGCAGCACCAGAGAGGTGTCATCCGTCGTGACGGTGGCCAGAGTCGAGCGGATCGGTTCGACAGTCATCGCTGCTCTCAGAGGTTCTGCCAAACCCGACAGGCTGTGTCCCGCGCGTCTGCTGCGGCTGCAGTGAAAGCTTGTGCGCTTCAGTTCAGTGGGGAACCACACCTAAGACCACGCCCACTCGATGTGTCGCGCTGCGGACCAATCACAGGCCCACATTCACATTTAAACCTGTCAATTACTAGGTGTTTCTGTCTCCTAGCTACCCGGTTTAAAAGCGCAATTGTGGTTCACAGGTATCTATCTATCTATCTATCTATCTATCTATCTATCTATCTATCTATCTATCTATCTATCTATCTATCTATCTATCTATCTATCTATCTATTCTCGAGGTCGGACATCCGGGACTTTTACTCCCATAATGCATTGCGCGCGCATAGCAACCGCGGCGAAGGGTAAAACAAACAAGCGCTCACCATTAAGCAACACGAAGCGGAAGACAAATGAGCGCAGATATGTCGAGAAAACTGCCGAGAATCATGCCTAAAAAATTAGCAATGATTCGGCAAATCAAAGAATAACAAAATAATACCACTGCAGAGATGGCCACTCAATTTTCTGTTGCTATGTTATGACATTGCTATGCATAAGCAACAATGAAATGCACTAGTTGTATGGGGAATAAGATACGTTTCTGCAGTTAGTCTATTTTTGCTTTTTTGAAAAAACCGTGTCCCTCACTGACACTGTACAAGCTGTGCCACTGACAGACTGAGCTCATTACAGCCATTTTGTAACACAGTGCTTTTGAATAAACATTTTTTTTTTCTAAATGAACAGTTAATGTAATCGATGCTTGATGGGTATTTAAACATGACTGCAAGTGTAGGACACATGGTATGTACACATGGTGTTCACACCAGGGGATTTGATGAGGTAATTGTATATGTCTGGATACTCGAGCCTAGGCCATGCCTTTGGGTTGTTCTCCCAGGACTCAGCTGGATGTCGATAGGGACAAGATTGTAACGTTAAACCTACAAGCGACAGCTTTCTGTGGTACCTGGTCAATGCAGGCGCAAGTAGACTTTCTATATATTGATAAGACATTCTGTTATAGAAGAAAGAAGATCTGTATTTGTATAGCTGCTGGCGCCTTTCACATACATGTAACGTTAGCTAACGTTAGTCACAAAGCGCTTTACATGAGTGTTTTATTACATTCACTTCACTTCTCACCACCGACATACATTCGCATACACAGATATCATTCATCATTAATACAAAGTAGTCCGTTAGTATCCATAACTGACATAATCCACAACAAAACTTCTGTGAATAGATACCTTTTTGATTTTCCTCGGGCTTTGCCTTGATTGCCTTCGGTTTGTTTTACCCTTCAAACACGGCGGCGGCTTGTTGCTATGCAGGTCACATGATTTGTGACGTAACGCCGACCAAGAGAATCTATCTATCTATCTATCTATCTATCTATCTATCTATCTATCTATCTATCTATCTATCTATCTATCTATCTATCTATCTATCTATCTATCTATCTATCTATCTATCTATCTATCTATCTGTCTGTCTGTCTGTCTGTCTAGCTATCTAGCTATCTATGGAAATCTGTCTCTATCTATTTTTAAATTTTAAGTAGGGTCATAAAAATTGATTCTGTTTTTGTTTGGTACGTAGCTACATACTTGAAAATATTTTACTGAAATTGATTAAAGATTGAAAAGTGTCTTTCTTTCTTTCTTTCTTTCTTTCTTTCTTACTTTTTTATTTCTTTCAATGGTAAATAGTCGAATATAGTTAGCAAAACTTGGCATTCCGCTGAGAAACTTTGGGTTCACTTTTTGGAGGAAAACCTGTATTTAAATGCTTTTCCGAGTGAAAGCAATGTTTTCTCGGAAAATGATAGCGTTCCAAAATGAAACTGTGAATTTTGATGGCGTTCCAAAAAGAGACTGAAATTTGCGTTCTATTGCAAAATAACCACTTTCCAAAAAGAAACCGTGAGTCCACAATAAATAAATAAATAAATACATTTACATTGAAATGATATTGATTATACATTGATTATAATCTTCAAAATGTACATACCTTTGATTATAGCAGAAATAGGCCTGCATCAATAGACTATTGTTACGGCCTCAGCCTTATGGGTGTTGCCTGTGTGTATTTGTGTGTTTGTTTCGTTTTCTAATCGGGGGTTTCTTTCTGAATGTAGGCTCCGCCCTTGCGCACCTGTGGCCCGTTGCTCTGATGGCTCGTGCTGAGCATATAAGTGGAGTGTGAAGGAGGGTGAGACACGCGACGGTGACTCCGTGCGCGTCATGATGCCTAGCCGCTGGTCAACTCAAACTGTGTTCTTTGTCTTTTGTGCTACTATTTTGTTTATCTTTGTTAGTGTTTGTTATGTCTGTATTGACTTTAGTGTAGAGTAAATGTGTGTTTACATGTGAAGAGAGAGAAAAATTGAGAGACGTGAGTTTGTGCAGTTATCCTATTAGTCTTAATAAATGTTTTAAACTGCTCTCTGCCTTGCGTCTCCTTTTATGTTGCTGAACCCTTTAGCAACGAGCATTTTACCAACACGGGTTCGTAACATAAATGGGGGCTCGTCCGGGATCTTGTCGTCCAGGATTTGTGTCCGAGTAGTAGCAATTTGATTGATCTCATTTGATTCAGGTGATCCATATTCTCTGGTTAGAAAGAGTAAACCAGCGGGGCTGTGCTTAGCGCCAGTCCTGACGACGGTTTACTGTTTATTGTTTTTCTTTGTTATTTTAGTTTGTTGTTTTTGGAGGTATTCCGGGGGAGAGAGCGATCTCTTAATCGGTACCCTCTGAAGATTAGGTAGGGGATAGTTAGATTAATGGTGAGGTAGGTAGGTCCAGAGAGTGTTGGATCATTCTGATTGTTTTGTGTTTTCTTTTTTAAAAGATGGCAACGTTTGAGTTAAATCAATTTATAGATCAGCCTAGTGTTGAAATATTAGAGACATGTCGGAAAAATGATTTGTTTCTTATTGCTCAACATTATGAGATTTCTATCTCTAGAACACTACGTAAAGAAGAGTTAAAAGCTTGTTTAGTGGCTAGTTTGATTACCAAGGGGGTATTTCCTTCTGAGACTGTTCCAGCAGCGGAGTTGGCGGCACCAGCTGCAGGAAGTTCGCCCTTACGTGTATTGAGTGGTATTCCAGTGACTCCAGTGACTGTGGCTGGCGCGGAGGTAGGTCCGTCTTTTTCGATGCCTAAATTTGAACCTCTTTCACTTTCCACCGAGGCATCATCTGGTTTGCCTTTAGAGTCACGTTTAAAGATACGTTTAGCACGGTTACAATTAGAGACTCAAGATAGAGCTCAGGCGAGACAAGATGATTTGAAGCGTCAGATCGAAATGTATCGAATTGATGCAGATACAAAAGTGCGACTGCGGGAGTTGGAGTTGCAGGTTGTTCCAGAAGTCCCTAAAAAATCTACTTTAAAAACATCTAGTTTGAAGGGTAATTCGGAGACACCGGCTGGTCCATCAAATTCGAGTATTAATTCTGTCTCGGCTGGTACCGCATCTGAGTCTGTAGTAGCGCCGGTTTCGACACATTTTGATGTGGCTAAAAATATCGCTATTGTTCCACCCTTCCGTGAGAAGGAAGTTGAAGCGTATTTTCAGGCGTTTGAAAGAGTTGCGGGTGTATTAAGATGGCCAACCGAGGTTTGGGCACTAATGTTACAATGTAAACTATCAGGTAAGGCACAAGAGGTGTGTGCATCTCTCTCGTTAGAGGACAGCGTGCAGTATGATGCCGTGAAAAATGCAATTTTACGAGCATATGAATTAGTTCCTGAGCACTATCGACAACGATTTCGTACCACGAAAAAAGGTACGTCTCAAACTTATGTCGAATTCGTTCGCGAAAAGGGCATTTTATTTGATCGGTGGATCAAAGCGTGCAAGGTAACTGATTATAATTCATTGCGAGAATGGTTGCTGATCGAAGAGTTCAAAAACTGTGTTTCGGAACGTACTGCGTTGTATTTAAACGAACAAAAAGTCAGCACGGTACAACAGGCTGCTGTGTTGGCTGACGAGTACGCATTAATGCACAAAACGGTGTTTTTTAAGCGTTCGTCTGATTCTGGGGGTCCCTCACTAAAAGAAAATGAAAATCTTTCTGATTCAAAAAATAAATGGGTTCCTACCAGTCCGAAGTCCAATAGAGAGTGTGGTTATTGTCACAAGATGGGACACATGATGGCCGAGTGTCGTACTCTAAAACGGAAACAAGAGCGACAAGAGTCCTCATCGTTTCAGCCTCGAGGTTCTGTTTTGGTGAAAATTTTGTCTCCATCATTCTCTGGTTTTCCTGCGACTCCTGATAGCTGTTTTCAGCCTTTTGTGTTCGATGGATTTGTGTCGTTAAATGAGAAGGTCGAAAGCCGAAAACCTGTAAGAATTCTCCGTGATACCGGAGGGTCTCAGTCCTTTATATTATCAGATATTCTGGATTTTTGTGCTGATTCGGCGTGTAATACAAGCGCGATTGTGCAGGGTATTGAAATGGGTTTTGTTCCTGTTCCACTTCATCGTGTATACGTTTCTTCTGATTTGGCATCTGGGTGTTTTGAGGTTGCCGTTCGTCCCTCTTTACCTGTGAAAGGTGTTGACTTCATCATGGGAAATGACATAGCTGGAGGTAAGGTAATGCCGGTAGTGCAAGTGGTTGATGTCCCGTGTAATGATTCGCAGGCTGATGCACTTGGTAAGAATTTGCCAAATGTGTTTAGTGCTGTGGTCACGCGAGCACAAGCGAATCGTGACATTCAGGAAAGTGATATTCTTGGCGATTCTGTCTTTTCAAATATTTTGAAAACTGATGTTCTTCCTGATTCTCCAGACTCGTCTAAAACGACTTCTAGGTCATCTGTTTGCTTTGATCTTACCGCTGACTTGTCTGTCTCGCGTGAGACTCTGATTGAAGCTCAGCGAAGTGATCTATCATTAGACAAATGTCGTGCGAGTGCTGAAAATGATAAAATGTTGCTGCGTAACCACCAGTTTTACTGGAACGATAATGTGCTCGTGCGTAAATGGAGTAGATCGTTAAATCCTGAGCAGCGGGAAGAGTGGAATGCGGTGCATCAAATTGTGGTACCTTTAAAATATCGACCACATGTTTTAAGTCTGGCCCATGACCATCCTTGGTCTGGACACCTAGGGATAACTAAAACCTATAACCGGGTGCTCCAGCATTTTTTCTGGCCAGGGTTAAAATCTGATGTCGTGAGGTACTGTAAAACATGTCATATTTGTCAGGTCAGTGGAAAACCTAATCAGGTGGTACCGCCTGCTCCTCTCTGTCCTATTCCTGCAGTCGGCGAACCATTTGAGCGTGTTCTAGTTGATTGTGTGGGTCCACTCCCTCGGGCTAAGTCTGGTTGTCAATATTTGTTAACAATCATGTGCGTAGCTACACGTTTCCCAGAGGCCATTCCGTTACGGAATATAACGGCTAAGACTGTAACTAAGGCTTTAACGAAGTTCTTTACAACTTTTGGGCTACCGAAAACTGTCCAAACGGATCAGGGTTCAAATTTCGTGTCGCACGTTTTTCGTACATCATTAAAGGCTCTTGGGGTATCTCACGTCGTATCAAGTGCATATCACCCTGAGTCGCAAGGAGCTTTGGAGAGGTGGCACCAAACATTAAAATCTGCGCTGCGGAAGTATTGTATAGAGACTGGAAATGAGTGGGATGATGGAGTCCCATTGGTTTTGTTTGCGGTGCGTGAGGCGCGACAGGACTCGCTTGGGTTTAGCCCATCAGAGCTTGTGTTCGGACATAATGTCCGTGGTCCTTTGAAAATGTTAAAGGAGGAATTTCTCTGTAATGATTCGTCTGCGAAGCCCAACGTCCTTGATTTCGTATCACGTACTCGTGAACGTTTGCAAAATGCGTGTACTGTGGCGAGGGAAGCACTTTCTCTGTCACAAAAGAAAATGAAGAGAAATTTCGATAGGAAAGCAGTGGTGCGTAATTTTCTGCCAGGAGAGAAAGTTCTAGTGCTGTTTCCCATTCCTGGATCCCCTCTCTCTGCGCGTTTCTCCGGTCCTTACGTGATAAAAAGTAAGTTGAGTGAAACTGACTATATCTTATACACTCCAGAACGGAGGCGAAAAACCCGTTTATGTCACGTGAATATGATGAAACCATATTTATGTCGTGTTGAGTCAAAAGAGAACACTGAGGATTTGGTCTGTGAACCGGTGACTGAGTTAACCACTGAGCATGTTTCACTGCTAACTTATGCTTTGCCTACCGACACTGAGGATGATGGGTTGAATGTATCTATGGAAGCTTTAAAAGGAGGATGTTTTGAGAACTCTGAAGTTTTATCTTCGCTTCCTTATCAACTATCTTATCTCTCGCCTGAACAGCGAGAAGACGTAATGAAGCTGATAGATAGTTTCTCGAGTTTGTTTAACGACGTTCCTCCCGGTACTAATATCATCCAGCATGACATCGAGGTCGGTAGTTCATTGCCAATCAAGCAACATGCTTATCGTTGCCCAATAAATAAGAGAGAAGCAATGAAAAGTGAGGTTAAGTATTTATTGCAGAATGGTTTCGCTGTCCCGAGTAATAGTCCATGGAGCTCGCCGTGCGTTCTCGTACCAAAGGCTGATGGGTCTTTACGTTTTTGTACTGACTTTAGAAAGGTAAATTCTATCACTGTGGCTGATGCTTTTCCGTTACCGCGAATGGACGATTGCATTGACAGTCTTGGGGGTGCGAAATACATCACTAAGTTAGACCTTTTGAAAGGTTATTGGCAGGTGCCTTTAACCGAGCGCGCTTCTAAGATCTCCGCGTTCGTAACCCCTGATGCTTTTCTGCAGTACACGCGTATGGCCTTCGGTTTGCGGAACGCACCAGCAACGTTTCAACGTTTAATGTTTATCGTGTTAGGCGAAGTTCCAAACTGCAATATCTATTTAGACGATGTGGTCATTTATTCGTCTACATGGGCTGAACACATGTTGACTTTACATGACGTGTTTCACCGATTAGAAGCGGCTTCCTTAACGTTAAACCTAAAAAAATGTGAATTTGTGAAGGCTTCTGTCACCTATTTAGGGAAGCAGGTGGGAAACGGTCAGGTACGGCCAGTGGACGGAAAAGTGGCTGCTGTCCTCAGCTACCCAGTGCCTACTACGAGGAGAGAATTACGTAGATTCCTGGGGATGGTTGGGTACTACCGGTGCTTTTGTAAAAATTTCTCGAGTGTCGTTGCCTCTTTAACAAAATTGTGTAGTCCTAAAGTTTGTTTTAACTGGACTAATGAGTGCCAGCAGGCATTTCTCTCTGCAAAATCTCTCCTTTGCAGTGCACCTGTTCTGTCTGCTCCAGATGTGACTCGTCCATTCCAGCTTGAGGTAGATGCTAGTGCGGTTGGAGTGGGAGCTGTCTTGCTGCAGGAGGGTGCTGACGAAATAGGCCACCCAGTATCGTACTTTTCAGCTAAGTTTAACCGTCATCAGTTGAATTATTCAACAATTGAAAAAGAGACTTTAGCTATGTTGTTAGCATTACAACATTTTAACGTTTATGTGGGGTCTAGTTCTTCTCCTGTCGTTGTTTACACGGATCATAATCCGCTGGTTTTTCTGAGCAAAATGTACAACCATAATCAACGATTGATGCGTTGGGCTTTAATGGTTCAACCATATAATTTAGAGATCCATCATAAAAGAGGATCTGACAACGTGGTAGCAGACGCGTTGTCTCGCGGATTAGTTTAAGCTTTCTGTGTGATTTCATGCAGAATCAGTTTTCTTTTCTCTTCTAAAGGAAGGAAAAGAAAAAAAAAAAAATATCTGATTCTTCCTTTAGGGGGAGAAGTGTTACGGCCTCAGCCTTATGGGTGTTGCCTGTGTGTATTTGTGTGTTTGTTTCGTTTTCTAATTGGGGGTTTCTTTCTGAATGTAGGCTCCGCCCTTGCGCACCTGTGGCCCGTTGCTCTGATGGCTTGTGCTGAGCATATAAGTGGAGTGTGAAGGAGGGTGAGACACGTGACGGTGACTCCGTGCGCGTCATGATGCCTAGCCGCTGGTCAACTCAAACTGTGTTCTTTGTCTTTTGTGCTACTATTTTGTTTATCTTTGTTAGTGTTTGTTATGTCTGTATTGACTTTAGTGTAGAGTAAATGTGTGTTTACATGTGAAGAGAGAGAAAAATTGAGAGACGTGAGTTTGTGCAGTCATCCTATTAGTCTTAATAAATGTTTTAAACTGCTCTCTGCCTTGCGTCTCCTTTTATGTTGCTGAACCCTTTAGCAACGAGCATTTTAACAACACGGGTTCGTAACACTATCTGCTTGCAGAATTGTGTGATAATTGTCTGTGAGTTAAAGAATTGTGGTTCAACTATTTCTGCCTATCTATAGAAACGTTTGTTATATTCATGAAACTGTGATATGCTGTTATTGGATAGTGTCATGTTGACAGTGTGGATGATGGGAGACTCGTACAAAGTACGAAAAACACAGAATAACTCTACACACTTCAGTGTATGACAGGGCCTGCGCTTCCAGAACAAAACAGAATAACTCTACACACTTCAGTGTATGACAGGGCCTGCGCTTCCAGAACAAAACAGAATAACTCTACACACTTCAGTGCTACCAGAACAAAACAGAATAACTCTACACACTTCAGTGTATAACAGTGCACGACCGTCCATGACTCAGTCTGCTGCGGTGATTAAACACAGAAAGTGCTGTAACTCTATATTACAATTAGCCCTTCTTTTACAGCCACACCTGGAAATACTTTGTTCTTGTTCTGGTTTGTTAGGTTATATAACAAAAGGGTTAAGATGTTAATTATTTTGTTTTAAATATTATTGTTATGTCAATGGTTTCCCAAACTACTGAACAATCATCAAAACCTACTAGAAGCCAACATCTTTACCTGTGTTAATTGCTATTGAAATCTGGTGTAGCATTACTAGACTTGGCATAAAATATCAATTCGTCCTGCAGTATGTAATGCTAAAATAGATTTAGAAAAAAAACAACAACTATAACAATATTTTAGTATAATTATTATGCAAGGATTTCTGACCTCATATAGTTACAGTCTTCAAATTTTATGAAAATGATAGTTGTTGTTGCTGACTGTTTAGAATTTCTTTGGAACAAAATGAAAGCTAAAAATAAAAATAGCTTGCTAACCACAGAAAACAAATGTCGGCTTAAAGGCTACAGACTACGACAGAAACTAAACTGTTATTGTTCACTCTTCAGTTCCACAAACCAGATATTAGTTCATCACACAGATTTAATTTCATAACAATGACTGAATATTTGTGTTTAAAGTCTGCGTGAACCGGAAGTTGCAAATGATTTTTTCTCCAGTGTTGTGATCAGGGCCGGATTGGGACTTCTTTTCACCCCTGGAGTTTCATGCCTTAGACCGGCCCACTTTAGTTCACAACTGACTATATTAAAATAATGTAATTAAAACCTCAGAATATAATTCCCTACAGCCTTGTTAACTGGGAAGTTGTGGCCTAATGGTTAGAGAGTCGGACTGGCAATCGAAAGGTAGTGAGTTCGAGTCCCGGGCCGGCAGGAATTGTAGGTGGGGGGAGTGCATGTACAGTTCTCTCTCCACCTTCAATACCACGACTTAGGTGCCCTTGAGCAAGGCATCGAACCCCCAACTGCTCCCTGGGTGCTGCAGCATAAATGGCTGCCCACTGCTCTGGGTGTGTGTTCACAGTGTGTCTGTGTTCACTGCTCTGTGTGAGTGCACTTTGGATGGGTTAAATGCAGAGCACAAATTGGGTCACCATGCTGAATGTCACTTCACTTTCATTGTATTTTTAAAAACATCATTTCCAATTCAGTGCAAAAACAATAGAAGTTTTGCTTCACAGTGAAGATTTATTAGAACAGTAAATAACAGGATAGTGTTAGAATCTCTTTTCTTTAAGATTTAGTATTCATAAATATCCAAACATTGAAATAAAGAAAAAAAACTAATAAAAACAAATATATAACACAAAATAAAAAATAAAGATTAAAATAAATGTATTGCACTTTCTAACGACAGTATCATCTCAGTTTCATTAATGTATTGCTGAATCATCAGGTATCATTAATTATCTCAGGGCATTTTTCATTGAGCAGGGCTCTTCATTACACTGCGGTCAAGCCAGCCGCACTTTGAAAATACACGGTCAAGCCAGCCGCACTTTCTTTTCCCTTGCGCGTGTAATCATGCCCTTACGGTACGGGTGCTGAGAGCAGTCAAAATGCATGTACAGAAGCTGTCGTACACACGTGTCCTTTATACTTTTGCTTATTTTAACTAATTTTTAATTTTTAAATGCTTAATTTTTGTATATAAACGTTTGTGTCGTACAATAATTATTTTAAATCGTTTATTAGAGATGATAAATTATTAATGATTTTCATTCATTGTTTTTTTATTTCATGTTTGAGTGTGTGTATATGTGCATATATATATATAATTCATATATTATATATATATATATATATATATAATGCATCCTAGCAATTGCACTGTCCCAGTTTCCTACACACATAAGTGTTCCTTTATATGTTAGCTCATTCTTTCATACCATATGTATTCAGAATGACCCTGACTATCACTGTATTCATTTTCAAAGCATTTTACTGTATAGTTGTGGAGAAAGCTAAAAGCAAAATCACCCAAAACAACAAAATTCATCCTAGCAATTGCAGTGTGTCCCATATTCCAACATTCATAAAAAGGGTTGCTTTATAGGTTAGCTCAATATTTCAAGTCATATGTATTCAGAGTGACACCGACTATCACTGGATTCATTTTCAAGGCATTTTACTGTATAGTTTTGGAGAAAACTAAAAGTATATTTACCCAAAACAACAAAATGCATCCATGCAATTGCAGTATGTCCCATTTTCCAACACCCATATAAAGTGTTCCTTTATAGGTTAGCTCATTATTTCAATGTATATGTATTCAGAGTGACCCCGACTATCACTGTCTTCATTTTCAAGGCATTTTACTGTATAGTTTTGGAGAAAACTAAAAGCAAAATCAACCAAAACATCAAACTCCATTGTTGCACTTGCACTTTTTCCCATTTACCAACATTCATAAAAAGGGTTGCTTTATAGGTTAGCTCATTCTTTCAAGTCATTTGTATTCAGAATGACCCCGACTATCACTGTATACATTTTCAAGGCATTTTACTGTATAGTTGTGGAGAAAACTAAAAGTAAAATCACCCAAAACAACAAAATGCATCCTAGCAATTGCAGTTTATCCCATTTTCCAAAATTCATATAAAGTGTTCCTTTATAGGTTAGCTCATTCTTTTAATGTATGTGTATTCGGAGTGACCCAGACTATCACTGTATTCATTTTCAAGTCATTTTACTGTATAGTTTTGGAGAACACTAAAAGTATATTCACCCAAAACAACAAAATGCATCCAAGCAATTGCAGAATGTCCCATTTTCCAACACCCATATAAAGTGTTCCTTTATAGGTTAGCTCATTATGTCAATGTATATGTATTCAGAGTGACCCCGACTATCACTGTCTTCATTTTCAAGGCATTTTACTGTATTGTTTTGGAGAAAACTAAAAGCAAAATCTACCAAAACATCAAACTCCATTGTTGCACTTGCATTTTTTCCCACTTACCAACATTCATAAAAAGGGTTGCTTTATAGGTTAGCTCATTCGTTCAAGTCATTTGTATTCAGAGTGACCCCGACTATCACTGTATTAATTTTCAAGTCATTTTACTATATAGTTGTGGAGAAAACTAAAAGCAAATTCACCAAGCAATTGCAGTATGTCCCTTTTTCCAACACCCATATAAAGTGTTCCTTTATAGGCTCATTATTTCAATGTATATGTATTCAGAATGACCCCGACTATCACTGTCTTCATTTTCAAGGCGTTTTACTGTATAGTTTTGGAGAAAACTAAAAGCAAAATCAACCAAAACATCATTTACCAACATTCATAAAAAGGGTTGCTTTATAGGTTAGCTCATTCTTTCAAGTCATATGTATTCAAGTCATTTTACTATATAGTTGTGGAGAAAACTAACAGCAAATTCACCCCAAATAAAAAATGCATCCAAGCAATAGCACTGTGTCCCATTTTCCAACACAACGAAAAAGTCTCCGGAGTATGTAACGGTTGGGGGGTGGCTGAGAGTCGTGGGAACGGAGCGAGGTATGAATAAAAAATATGTAATTTTTTATGCAATGAAACAAAAGCCTAATATGAAAAGATGATTTTAAGAGTACGCATCAGTGTGCAGAAGACAGTTAATAATTGTTCACAGGTGTTGAAGCCACATTAGGCACTGTTGTGCAGTCTGATGGGATATACAACAGTATGCCCAAAGTGCTATTATTCCTTAAGATGCACAAAGTTGTTTTCTAAAACAAGAAAGGCAAAAAAAAGAAAACACAAATAAATGTATAATATATATAAATATCATGTATTTTTATAAAATGCATAATGTTAATAAAAGTACAAAGAATACGATAAAATAAAGTTTAGTAAAATTAAAATAAAAGTTTGATCATTTTCAAACAGCGGCACTGATACTATTTTACTTATTTTTACTTTGTGTTGTCAACTAGCTTACCATGTGTAATTGAGATCTTTAATTGAGATTGATCATTCTAAAATCCGTTTTAATACAATTAAAAATTGATCAGTTACATGTAAGGAGAAACAAGAAATTGCAGCTAAGCAGACCTATTCAACAGACTTATGATTATGGTAAACAAACAAAGCAAAACAAATAATAGCTTTTCAAGCATAATCACCATTAACAAATACAACAACCTCAGGGCTATAAAAGCAAATACATAAGAAATTTAACTAAAAATTATAAACCATGGACACAAATAAGGACTTCTCAGAGGTAATTAACCTAATCATTTCCTAAGGTTAAAATTAAGATTTGAACTTAATTAAATGTGACACTAATAATTAAAATGTAAGAAGAGGTTGAGTGTATCAGGAGGGTATTTCCTAGCAATTTTGACCAATACTATTTATGAAATAAGAGTCAGTTTCATGTGGTAATAAGCATGGTACATTTGCATAATAATTCCTTCAAAATCTGAAACTTTATGTTGGAAAATGGGATATGAGTGCAACAATACACTCTATAAAAACATTTTTGAAGTGAGTAAACTGTAAAGTAAGATGACATGAAAATGAATACAGTAATAGTCAGGGTCACTGTAAACAGGAATCAATGAAAGAATGAGCAAAACCTATAAAGGAAAGAATTTTATGAGTGTTTGAAAATGAGACGTGATGTAATAGTGCAAAGGTGCACATAGATACTTGGGTTGAATTTGGCATAAATTTTCTCCCAAACTTTACAGTAAAAATATTTGAAAATTACCACAGTAATAGTCAGGATCACCATGAACAATAATCAATTGAAAGAACGAGCAAAGTTACAAAGAAAATATTTTTATGGGTGTTTGAAAATGGGTAATGGTGCAACTGGTAGAATGCACTTTTGTTTTTTTAAGTGATTTTGCCATTAATCTTATTAAAAACCATACAGTCAAAAAAAAAGAAAAAAAAAGAAAATATGATCATCCCACCCCTATCAGGAATGCTGAATCCCTGACAATTTTCAAGCGACAGCTGAAAACTCATCTCTTTCAAAACTACTTGGCTTAATCGTAAAAAAAAATCCCAACTCTATTTATTCCTTCTTTTTCTAGCTTTTACTTATTTGAACAATGTCTAAAACTTGGTATTACAAGCACTTTCTGTGTCTGTTTGCCTCTAAGAAGAATCACTTTATGTATCCCGAAATTGTGAATCGCTTTGGATAAAAGCGTCTTCAAAATGACTAAATGTAAATTTTAAATAATAATAATAATAATAATAATAATAATAATAAAAGTAATAGCCAGGGTGACTGTAAACAGGAATCAATCAAAAGAACACTGTAAAATATTTCCAGGATTTCACAATATATAACTGTAATATTTCACAGGCTTTAACTGTGATATTTCACAATATAATACCGTATTTAGACTTTTACTGTGAAAATATTGCAATCGCAGGGCTTTTACAAGAAA
This sequence comes from Carassius carassius, assembly GCF_963082965.1. Classification (NCBI taxonomy): domain Eukaryota; kingdom Metazoa; phylum Chordata; class Actinopteri; order Cypriniformes; family Cyprinidae; genus Carassius; species Carassius carassius. The sequence goes on along the minus strand of NC_081800.1, from coordinate 6,213,491 downwards.
CTACTGTGAATTCCGTCATTTTCGCGCTGCAACTGCGTCATCTGAGCTCCCCCGGAGCTCCCTGGCCTGATCTCCTCCATGGTCTCACTCGACGGATTCAGTGCGGTAAGTGTTTCACTTCAAACTTTGTCAATTTGATGACTGTTTTTAATATGAAATTTCATGTTATTTAAAAGTATGAACCAAATTAGCGTTAGTTAAGTTCTGTTTCATGTTTTTGTAACTTAGCTGGAGCAGACTCGCGTCTAGGTTTGAGCGCGCAAATTTGAATGATCAGACGTTGGTTGTGTTAATAAGTGTATAGCTAGTAGTACCGTATTAAGTTATTAACTGTGAGGCTTCACGTTAACTACACCGTCAAAATTGAACTTTAGCTTTGCTTAATGCTTTTCTTAGTTAACGTTCGTTACTCTAACAGCGCTTTCTCTTTTCCCACAGCATTTTTCTACCACCGGGAAATAAAGTTATAAGGTAAGCTGTGGCCTTAATGTGTGTATTATGACAGTTATGATCAACTAGATACATTATAGTGTTGTGGATTTGTGCAAAGGTGGAATAAATTAATCTCAAATTAGTAATGTTAGCTAGCTGGGCATCGTCCATATTTTTACTGCTGTGTGTGTGAAACGGAGCAGCCGTTGTCTGTCTCGTCAACAGAAAAAATAAAGTGCATTTTATTATAAAAAAGATATAGGAAAATAAATGTGTTTATCACTGAATTAGTGGAGCTTCGTTAGCTGTGCTATTCTAAAGTAAAACAGGTTGACATCTGGAGATATTAGGAGCCATTTTGTCTGTGAACGGGTAATAATTCTAGGAGGAAGAGTGCAAGCAGAAACAGCCACATGGAGATGGACTGGCAACAGGCTCTTCCTCCATCCTCTGCAAACAGTACGTGTAAATGATGTAAATTGTTGTGTGCAAATGCATTGCCTTGGTAAATCACACACATCTAACTTTGTTGCAGGACTATTCTTGACTGTGTGTTTGTGATGTAAATGTTTTTCAGTTGCTGTTAAGTTATTTAAATGGTTGCTGTTTAATTGAATCCAAGTAATGTCACCTTGTTAAAACTGAGCTAACTTTAGTTTTGCTCAGTACTGCAACAGCAGTGACCCACTGAAGGTGATGACTGGGAACTGAAACCTTTTTAATCCCACTTGAATTAAACTAACATCTTTCTTCTCTGTCTTTTTGTTTATATGTGCTTCTTGGGCATCAACCCAGAGACAGGTACAAAATCAAAGAGGCAGAGAGGACACATAAACCAGCAAGTCTGTACAGTGATCAGGAAGCTCATTGACTTTGAATGGATGTTAGTCTAATGTAAGTTGTGTTCCAACTTCAGAACAGACTAACGAAACACTGTCTTTGTTTTAAGCTAGAATTAGTTATGCAGTAAGATGTTTACTTAAGCTATTAAAGGGTTAGTTCACTCAAAAATGTAAAGTCTCTCATTAATTACACTCCCTCATGATGTTCCAAACAATTTTGTTCAACACAAATTAAGATAATTTTAAGAAGTCCGAGAGCTTTTTGATCCCACTTATAGACTGCAATGTTATAACCGCTTTCAAGCCCCAGAAAGGTAGTAAAAACATTGTTAAAATAGTCCACGTGACTACAGTGGTTAAAACTTATTGCTATGATGCGACGAGAATACTTTTTGTGCGTTCCGCACTATTAAGTATTTTTGCATCGCTTCATAACATTAAGGTTGAACCACTGTAGTCACATGGACTATTTTAACAATCTTCACTACCTTTCCGGGCCTTGAAAGTGGTAATAAAATTGCTGTCCATGGAGGAGTCAGAAAATGTCTTAATATGTGTTCCAAAGATGAACGAAGGGCTAACGTGTTTGGAATGAGAGTGGGTTTTTGGGTAAACTTTCCCTTTAATCTGTTCTACGAGTTTAGACAGGCTGCAAAATGTGTAAAATTCATTGTTCTTATGTTTATTTGAATTAAACATGCCTTTTCAATGTTATAGGTTATTGATATGTTAGAATAAAAACGTCAAATTTACAGACGTACTTTACAATAGTTTTAAGTGTAAATTTACATCACATTACTGGCTTACTGAGTTGCATTACTATGTACGCATGTCATGTAATTTTTACTTAACCTCAATCATGTTACTATCAGAGTCCTCTGGTTTGTTGATTTAATATTAATTGATATAGTACTATTCACATGATTTATCTGATTTATCATGAGTTTTACAATTGTAATTTCTTAAAATGTACACATTTTAGGATTAGTTTTACAATGCGAGTACCATACTTGCAGGTACTTGCACCACAAAGTAACTTAAACTTTTTGTCTTTCTTATCTTTTGTAGATAGTGGACAGAACCCATACTATGCAGGTGCCTGCTGCAAGGGAAGGAGTGAGACACCTGCAACCCTCTCTTTTCCCACCTTTTTGTCTTTTCTTCCCTCTCTCACTCTCTCTTCTCTCTCTCCTTCTTTCTCTTTTCAGCTCCTACGTTGTGAAGTACCATTATCACATAGTAAACACATGCACAGTGCACACACATAGACACACATTCCTGTTACCCAGTTTTCATTCCTGTTACCCAGTGTTTATTCCTGTTATTAAATTGTATTTTTCAAGTACCATTATCACATAATGGTAAACACAGTAAACCCATTCACACACATATTGACAGACATTCATGTTACCCAGTGTTCATTCATGTTACACAGTGTTTATTCCTGTTATTAAAATGTATTTTTCTTCTAAAAAAATAAAAGTTAAACCATTGTTTTTATCAGTTTTGTTTGGTCCATCATTTATGTTAAATCACAGTATAGACATGGTTAAATACAGTAATTCTACAGCAGCTTACTGTTAAATTACAGAAATATGATAGACTAACTGTAATTGCACAGTAAAATACAGTAATTATACAGCAGCTTACTGCTAAATCACAGTAATATGACGGTATAGTTATTGTGAAGTCACAGTAAACAGCTGTCATTTCACAATTATTTACTGTAAAAATGATACGGTAACTTGCTGTGAAAGTCATGCAATTATTAACCTGCAATTTATTGTAAATTTACATGGAATAATTAACAGTGAACAAGCAAACCTGTAAATGAAAGATTTTTATGAGGGTTCGAAAATTGGACATGATGTAAAAGTAATTCACTTAAATGCTGTATGAATCTGCCTTTAATTTTCTCCAAAATTATACAGTAAAAATATGTGGAAATTAATACAGTAATAGTCAGGGTGACTTTGAACATTAATCAACTGACAGAACACGCAAACCTATAAAGAAAGACTTTTATGAGTGTTTGAAAATGGGACATGGTGTATAAAGGGTGAATTTGCCAGTAATTTTCTACAAAACCATACAGTAAAAAGACTTGAAAAAAGAATGAACAAACCTATAAATGAAAGATTTTTATGAGCGTTTGAAAATGGGACGTGATGTAAAAGTGCTTATGCACTCAGATGCTTGGGGTGAATTTGCATTAAATTTTATCCAAAACTGACTTGTAAATGAAGACAGTGATAGTCTGCGTCACTCTGAATACATATGACTTGAAAGAATGAGCTAACCTATAAAGGAACCCTTTTTATAAATGTTGGAAAATGGGAAAAAGTGCAAGTGCAACAATTGAGTTTGATGTTTTGGGTGAGTTTGCTTTTAGTTTTTTTTTTTTTTTTTTTTACAAAACTATACAGTAAAAAGCCTTGAAAATTAATAAAGTGATAGTAAGGGTCACTCTGAATATTGTGATTTGAAAGAATGAGGTAACCTATAAAGGAAACCTTTTTATGAGTGTTGGAAAATGGGACAGTGCAATTGCTAGGACGCATTTTGTTGTTTTGGGTCAATTTGCTTTTAGTTTTCTCAAAAACTATACAGTAAAATGCCTGGAAAATTAAAACAGTGATAGTCGGGGTCACTCTGAATACATATGACTTGAAAGAATGAGCTAACCTATAAAGCAACCCTTTTTATGAATGTTGGTAAATGGGAAAAAGTGCAAGTGCAACAATGGAGTTTGATGTTTTGAGTGATTTTGTTTTTAATTTCTCAAAAAATATACAGTAAAATGCCTTGAAAATGAATAGAGTGATAGTAGGGGTCACTCTGAATACATATACATTGAAAGAATGAGCTAACCTATAAAGCAACCCTTTTTATGAATGTTGAAAAGTGGGAAAAAATGCAAGTGCAACAGTGGAGTTTGTTTTGGGTGAATTTGCTTTTAGTTTTCTCAAAAACTATACAGTAAAATGCCTTGAAAATGAATACAGTGATACTCAGGCTCACTCTGAATGCATATCCATTGAAAGAATGAGCTAACCTATAAAGGAACCATTTTTATGAGTGTTGGAAAATGGGACACACTGCAATTGCTAGGATGCATTGTCACGGTTCATGAATTCACTGTCTCAAACCCTCTATGTGTGCGGTTGTGTTGGGGGCGCGGTTACTGATTACCTATCACTCTGATCACTGCCACCCGCTGCACTCATCACCGGGGCTATTTAAACCTGTGTCTCACCCAGCCTTGTTGTCAGATTGTTTCAGTGTGTCTGGTGGTTCTGGCTGTTTCATGTGTGTCTTGGTCTTGGCCCTTCGTTCCGGATTCCTGGATCCCGCAAGTTTGGTTCGCCCATTGCATCCCTGCATCGCTGTCCTGAGCGGTGGTCTCTTCAGCCTGCCTGCCTGCTTCAAAGCCCTGCTTCCCTCGTCTGTTCTTTGTCCAGTGAAACTGTCTTTTACTATTGTCGAGTACTTCAGTATAATAAACCTCTGTTATTTACTCGCTATTGGATTCTCTGCCTTTTTTCCAGTCGCTAGACGTAACATGCATTTTGTTTTTGGGTGATTTGCTTTTATTTTTCTCCAAAACGATGCAGTAAAATGACTTGAAAATGAATACAGTGATAGTGTGGGTCACTCTGAATACATATACATTGAAATAATGAGCTAACCTATAAAGGAACAATTTATATTAAAGCTGCAAGCAGCGATGAACGGGCCCTCGCACCCGGGCTCACCGGCAGCGAGTGGCTTTAGTAAAGAGGTGAACGGTGAGAAATATGCGTTTAAACTCATAAATATAAGTAGAATATATCAACGTTTATTCCATATATATGCCAATCTTCCTGTTGCCAGCAGGTGGCACTATCATTACAATGGAATATTGGCCTTAAGATGTGTTCAGGGCTGCACTCTTATCGAACATGTGAAGTTTGGGGAAGATCAAACATTTTATGCCTGAGTTACAACTGAGTTCTCTTGCTGTGGCGAGACATCAAATTTTGTTATTTTTGCCATGGACACGCTCTTTAACAAAAACTCAAGATTGCCACAATTTAACATTACACAGGCCTTTAGATTAGACTGACCACAAAAATACATTAATGTCAAAAAATCTCTAGGAGTAGTTTGTCTCAGCGTAAAATATGTCACTTCCTGTTGCCAGCAGGTGACTATAATTGAATATGGGCATGTAGATCTGTTAAGGGCAGAAGTCTTATCTAACATGTGAAGTTTGGGGCAGATTGGACATTGTATGTCTGAGTTACAGCAACTTCCTTTTTCATGGCGAAACATCTAAATTTGTCAGGCCGCCATGGACACTCCCTTTACCGAAATCTCAAGATCTTCCCAATTTAACTTCGCAAAGGCCTTTAGATTTAACTGACCAAGTTTGGTGTTGATTTGAATAAATCTCTAGGAGGAGTTCGTTAAAGTACAACCTCTGAAAATGCCAAAAACAACACCAATTTTGCAGAGAAACTTCTAAATAACTGACTTCCTGTTTGGATTCGGATTTCGTACCAAGAGACTTTTTCGTAGATATTGGTGTGTTACATGTGTGTACCGATTTTTTTACATGTACGTGAAACATAGCTTGAGGCGCACTCCGTTGAAAGTGTATATGCACTCAGTTGAAAGTGTATAGGTGGCGCTATCGAGCCATTTTGCCACACCCAATGGAATTTTGGCCTTCAGATCAGTTCAGGCCAGGACTCTTATCACACATGTGAAGTTTGGGCAAGATCGGACATTTTATGCCTGAGTTATAACATCTTTTATTCCCATGGCGACACATCGCACTTCGTCACGGCGCCATGGACACGCCTTTTAACGAAAACTCAAAATCTTCACAACTAAACATCACACAGGTCTTTACATTAGACTGACCACAAAAATAACATTGATGTCATAAAATTTCTAGGAGTAGTTTGTCGCAGTGTAAAACATTTCACTTCCTGTTGCCAATAGGTGGCGCTATGACTATAACTGAATATGGGCATGTAAATATGTTCAGGTCAGGAGTCGTATTAAACATGTGAAGTTTTGGGCAGATTGGACATTGTATGTCTGAGTTATAGCAACTTCCTTTTTCACGGCGAAACATCGAAATTTATCAGGCCGCCATGGACACGCCCTTTAACGAAACCTCAAGTCCTTCGCAATTTAACATCACAAAGGCCGTTAGATTAGGCATACCAACTTTGGTGTTGATTTGAATTAATCTCTAGGAGGAGTTCGTTAAAATACAACGCATGGAAATGACAAAAATGACACAAAATTTGCTCATAAAATTTAAAATAACCGACTTCCTGTTGGGTTTCGGATTTCATACCAAGAGACTTTTTTGTAGGTATTGGTGTGTTACATGTGTGTACCGATTTTTGTATATGTATGGGAAACTGAGCTCGAGGAGCGCTATGTTGAAAGTGTATAGGTGGCGCTATCGAGCCATTTTGCCACACCCGATGGAATATTGGCCTACAGATGTGTTCAGGCCAAGACTCTTATCAAACATGTGAAGTTTGGGGAAGATCGGACAATGTATGCCTGAGTTATAACATCTTTTATTCCCATGGCGAGACATCGAACTTCGTCACGGTGCCATGGACACGCCCCTTAACGAAAACTCAAGATCTTCACAACTTAACATCGCACAGGCCTTTAGATTAGACTGACCACAAAAAAACATTGATATCATAAAATTTCTAGGAGTAGTTAGTCGCAGTGTAAAATATGTCACTTCCTGTTGCCAATAGGTGGCGCTATGACTATAACTGAATATGGGCATGTCAATCTGTTCAGGTTCGGAGTCTCATCAAACATGTGAAGTTTGGGGCAGATTGGACATTGTATGTCTGAGTTATAGCAACTTCATTTTTCATGGCGAATCATCGAAATTTGCCAGGCCGCCACGGACACGCCCTTTAACGAAAACTCAAAATCTTCGCAATTTAACATCGCAAAGGCCTTTAGATTAGGCATACCAACTTTGGTGTTGATCTGAATTAATCTCTAGGAGGAGTTCGTTGAAATACAACGCATGGAAATGACAAAAATGACACAAAATTTGCTCATAAAATTAAAAATAACCGACTTCCTGTTGGGTTTCGGATTTTGCTCCAAGAGACTTTTTTGTAGGTATTGGAGAGATACATGTGTATACCAATTTTCATACATGTACGTGAAACGTAGCTCGAGGCGCACACCGTTGAACGTGTATAGGTGGCGCTGTCGAGCCATTTTGCCACACCCACTTCTGAAACCCATATCAGACGTAAATTTTCGCCAGTTCTGAGGTGTGTGCAAAGTTTCATGACTTTTCGAGCATGTTTAAGCTCTCAAAAATGCGATTCATCTTAGAGAAGAAGAATAATAATAATAATTAAAGCTGCAAGCAGCGATGGACGGGCCCTCGCACCCGGGCTCACCGCCAGCGAGAGGCTTTAGTAAATTGGCGAACGGCGAGATATATGCATTTAAAGTCGTAAATATAAGTGTAATATATCAAAATCATTTATATGTGCCAGTCTTCATGTTGCCAGCAGGTGGTGCTATCACTATAATGGAATATTGGCCTTCAGATGTGTTCAGGGCTGCACTCTTATCGAACATGTGAAGTTTGGGGAAGATCAACCATTTTATGCCTGAGTTACAACAACTTCTCTTGCTGTGGCGAGACATCAAATTTTGTCATTTTTGCCATGGACACACTCTTTAACAAAAACTCAAGATCTCCACAATTTAACATTACACAGGCCTTTAGATTAGACTGACCACAAAAATACATTAATGTCAAAAAATCTCTAGGAGTAGTTTGTCTCAGTGTAAAATATGTCACTTCCTGTTGCCAGCAGGTGGTGCTATGACTATAATTGAATATAGGCATGTAGATCTGTTAAGGGCAGAAGTCTTATCTAACATGCAAAGTTTGGGGCAGATTGGACATTGTATGCCTGAGTTACAGCAACTTCCTTTTTCATGGCGAAACATCGAAATTTGTCAGGCCGCCATGGACACTCCCTTTAACGAAATCTCAAGATCTTCCCAATTTAACTTCGCAAAGGCCTTTAGATTTAACTGACCAAGTTTGATGCTGATCTGAATAAATCTCTAGAAGGAGTTCGTTAAAGTACAACCCCTTAAAATGGCAAAAACTACACCAATTTTGCAGAGAAAATTCTAAATAACTGACTTCCTGTTTGGATTCGGATTTCGTACAAAGAGACTTTTTCGTAGATATTGGTGTGTTACATGTGTGTACCGATTTTTGTACATGTACGTGAAACATAGCTTGAGGCGCACTCTGATGAAAGTGTATATGAACTCTGTTGAAAGTGTATAGGTGGCGCTATCGAGCCATTTTGCCACACCCAATGGAATTTTGGCCTTCAGATCTGTTCGGGCCAGGACCCTTATCACACATGTGAAGTTTGGGCAAGATCGGACATTTTATGCCTGAGTTATAACATCTTTTATTCCCATGGCGACACATCGAACTTCGTCACGGCGCCATGGACACGCCTTTTAACAAAAACTCAAGATCTTCACAACTATACATCACACAGGTCTTTAGATTAGACTGACCACAAAAATGACATTGATGTCATAAAATTTCTAGGAGTAGTTTGTCACAGTGTAAAATATTTCACTTCCTGTTGCCAATAGGTGGCGCTATGACTATAACTGAATATTGGCATGCAGATCTGTTCAGGTCGAGGAGTCTTATCCAACATGTGAAGTTTGGGGCAGATTGGACATTGTATGTCTCAGTTACAGCAACTTCCTTTTTTATGGCGAAACATCGAAATTTGTCAGGCCGCCATGGACACGCCCTTTAGCGAAACCTCAAGTCCTTCGCAATTTAACATCGCAAATGGCTTTAGATTACACTGACCAAGTTTGGTGTTCATCTGAATAAATCTCTAGGAGGAGTTCGTTAAAGTACAACCCCTGAAAATGGCAAAAACAATGCCAATTTTGCAGGGAAAATTCAAAATAACCGACTTCCTGTTGGGATTAGGATTTCGTACCAAGAGACTTTTTTGTAGGTACTGGTGTGTTACATTTGTGTATCGATTTTTGTACATGAACGTGAAACGGAGCTCGAGGCGTGCTATGTTGAAAGTTTATAGGTGGCGCTATCGAGCCATTTTGCCACACCCGATGGAATATTGGCCTACAGATGTGTTCAGGCCAGGACTCTTATCACACATGTGAAGTTTGGGGAAGATCGGACATTTTATGCCTGAGTTATAACATCTTTTATTCCCTTGGCGAGACATCAAACTTCGTCACGGCGCCATGGACACGCCTTTTAACGAAAACTCAAGATCTTCACAACTTAACATCGCACAGGCCTTTAGATTAGATTGACCACAAAAAAAGACATTGATGTCATAAAATTTCTAGGAGTAGTTAGTCGCAGTGTAAAATATGTCACTTCCTGTTGCCAATAGGTGGCGCTATGACTATAACTGAATATGGGCATGTCAATCTGTTCAGGTTCGGAGTCTCATCAAACATGTGAAGTTTGGGGCAGATTGGACATTGTATGTCTGAGTTATAGCAACTTCATTTTTCATGGCGAATCATCGAAATTCGCCAGGCCGCCACGGACACGCCCTTTAACGAAAACTCAAAATCTTCGCAATTTAACATCGCAAAGGCCTTTAGATTAGGCATACCAACTTTGGTGTTGATCTGAATTAATCTCTAGGAGGAGTTCGTTAAAATACAACGCATGGAAATGACAAAAATGACACAAAATTTGCTCATAAAATTAAAAATAACCGACTTCCTGTTGGGTTTCGGATTTTGCTCCAAGAGACTTTTTTGTAGGTATTGGAGAGATACATGTGTATACCAATTTTCATACATGTACGTGAAACGCAGCTCGAGGCGCACACCGTTGAACGTGTATAGGTGGCGCTGTCGAGCCATTTTGCCACACCCACTTCTGAAACCCATATCAGACGTAAATTTTCGCCAGTTCTGAGGTGTGTGCAAAGTTTCATGACTTTTCGAGCATGTTTAGGCTCTCAAAAATGTGATTCATCTTAGAGAATAATAATAATAATAATAATAATAATAATAATAATAATAATAATAATAATAATAATAATAATAATAATAATAATAAACGGAGCAATTCCAAGAGGGTCCTCACACCATCGGTGCTCGGGCCCTAATTAAAGCTGCAAGCAGCGATGAACGGGCCCTCGCACCCGGGCTCACCGGCAGCGAGTGGCTTTAGTAAAGAGGTGAACGGTGAGAAATATGTGTTTAAACTCATAAATATAAGTAGAATATACCAGCGTTTATTCCATATATGTGCCAATCTTCCTGTTGCCAGCAGGTGGCACTATCATTACAATGGAATATTGGCCTTAAGATGTGTTCAGGGCTGCACTCTTATCGAACATGTGAAGTTTGGGGAAGATCAAACATTTTATGCCTGAGTTACAACAACTTCTCTTGCTGTGGCGAGACATCAAATTTTGTCATTTTTGCCATGGACACGCTCTTTAACAAAAACTCAAGATTGCCACAATTTAACATTACACAGGCCTTTAGATTAGACTGACCACAAAAATACATTAATGTCAAAAAATCTCTAGGAGTAGTTTGTCTCAGCGTAAAATATGTCACTTCCTGTTGCCAGCAGGTGGCGCTATGACTATAATTGAATATGGGCATGTAGATCTGTTAAGGGCAGAAGTCTTATCTAACATGTGAAGTTTGGGGCAGATTGGACATTGTATGTCTGAGTTACAGCAACTTCCTTTTTCATGGCGAAACATCGAAATTTGTCAGGCCGCCATGGACACTCCCTTTAACGAAATCTAAAGATCTTCCCAATTTAACTTCGCAAAGGCCTTTAGATTTAACTGACCAAGTTTGGTGTTGATTTGAATAAATCTCTAGGAGGAGTTCGTTAAAGTACAACCTCTGAAAATGCCAAAAACAACACCAATTTTGCAGAGAAAATTCTAAATAACTGACTTCCTGTTTGGATTCGGATTTCGTACCAAGAGACTTTTTCGTAGATATTGGTGTGTTACATGTGTGTACCGATTTTTGTACATGTACGTGAAACATAGCTTGAGGCGCACTCCGTTGAAAGTGTATATGCACTCAGTTGAAAGTGTATAGGTGGCGCTATCGAGCCATTTTGCCACACCCAATGGAATTTTGGCCTTCAGATCTGTTCAGGCCAGGACTTTTATCACACATGTGAAGTTTGGGCAAGATCGGACATTTTATGCCTGAGTTATAACATCTTTTATTCCCATGGCGACACATCGAACTTCGTCACGGCGCCATGGACACGCCTTTTAACGAAAACTCAAGATCTTCACAACCAAACATCACACAGGTCTTTAGATTAGACTGACCACAAAAATAACATTGATGTCATAAAATTTCTAGGAGTAGTTTGTCGCAGTGTAAAACATTTCACTTCCTGTTGCCAATAGGTGGCGCTATGACTATAACTGAATATGGGCATGTAAATATGTTCAGGTCAGGAGTCGTATTAAACATGTGAAGTTTGGGGCAGATTGGACATTGTATGTCTGAGTTATAGCAACTTCCTTTTTCACGGCGAAACATCGAAATTTGTCAGGCCGCCATGGACACGCTCTTTAACGAAACCTCAAGTCCTTCGCAATTTAACATCACAAAGGCCGTTAGATTAGGCATACAAACTTTGGTGTTGATCTGAATGAATCTCTAGGAGGAGTTCGTTAAAATACAACGCATGGAAATGACAAAAATGACACAAAATTTGCTCATAAAATTAAAAATAACCGACTTCCTGTTGGGTTTCAGATTTCGTACCAGGAGACTTTTTTGTAGGTATTGGTGTGTTACATGTGTGTACCGATTTTTGTACATGTACGGGAAACGGAGCTCGAAGAGCGCTATGTTGAAAGTGTATAGGTGGCGCTATCGAGCCATTTTGCCACACCCGATGGAATATTGGCCTACAGATGTGTTCAGGCCAAGACTCTTATCACACATGTGAAGTTTGGGGAAGATCGGACATTTTATGCCTGAGTTATAACATTTTTATTCCCATGGCGAGACATCGAACTTCGTCACGGTGCCATGGACACGCCTCTTAACGAAAACTCAAGATCTTCACAACTTAACATCGCACAGGCCTTTAGATTAGACTGACCACAAAAAAGACATTGATGTCATAAAATTTCTAGGAGTAGTTAGTCGCAGTGTAAAATATGTCACTTCCTGTTGCCAATAGGTGGCGCTATGACTATAACTGAATATGGGCATGTCAATCTGTTCAGGTTCGGAGTCTCATCAAACATGTGAAGTTTGGGGCAGATTGGACATTGTATGTCTGAGTTATAGCAACTTCATTTTTCATGGCGAATCATCGAAATTCGCCAGGCCGCCACGGACACGCCCTTTAACGAAAACTCAAAATCTTCGCAATTTAACATCGCAAAGGCCTTTAGATTAGGCATACCAACTTTGGTGTTGATCTGAATTAATCTCTAGGAGGAGTTCGTTAAAATACAATGCATGGAAATGACAAAAATGACACAAAATTTGCTCATAAAATTAAAAATAACCGACTTCCTGTTGGGTTTCGGATTTTGCTCCAAGAGACTTTTTTGTAGGTATTGGAGAGATACATGTGTATACCAATTTTCATACATGTACGTGAAACGTAGCTCGAGGCGCACACTGTTGAACGTGTATAGGTGGCGCTGTCGAGCCATTTTGCCACACCCACTTCTGAAACCCATATCAGACGTAAATTTTCGCCAGTTCTGAGGTATGTGCAAAGTTTCATGACTTTTCGAGCATGTTTAGGCTCTCAAAAATGCGATTCATCTTAGAGAATAATAATAATAATAATAATAATAATAATAATAATAATAATAATAAATAAAAGCAATTCCAAGAGGGTCCTCACACCATCGGTGCTCGGGCCCTAATAATAATAATAATAATAATTAAAGCTGCAAGCAGCGATGAACGGGCCCTCGCACCCGGGCTCACCGGCAGCGAGTGGCTTTAGTAAATAGGTGAACGGTGAGAAATATGCGTTTAAACTCATAAATATAAGTAGAATATATCAATGTTTATTCCACATATGTGCCAATCTTCCTGTTGCCAGCAGGTGGCGCTATCATTATAATGGAATATTGGCCTTCAGATGTGTTCAGGGCTGCACTCTTATCGAACATGTGAAGTTTGGGGAAGATCAAACATTTACGCCTGAGTTACAACAACTTCTCTTGCTGTGGCGAGACATCAAATTTTGTCATTTTTGCCATGGACACGCTCTTTAACAAAAACTCAAGATTGCCACAATTTAACATTACACAGGCCTTTAGATTAGACTGACCACAAAAATACATTAATGTCAAAAAATCTCTAGGAGTAGTTTGTCTCAGCGTAAAATATGTCACTTCCTGTTGCCAGCAGGTGGCGCTATGACTATAATTGAATATGGGCATGTAGATCTGTTAAGGGCAGAAGTCTTATCTAACATGCGAAGTTTGGGGCAGATTGGACATTGTATGTCTGAGTTAAAGCAACTTCCTTTTTGATGGCGAAACATCGAAATTTGTCAGGCCGCCATGGACACTCCCTTTAACGAAATCTCAAGATCTTCCCAATTTAACTTCGCAAAGGCCTTTAGATTTAACTGACCAAGTTTGATGTTGATCTGAATAAATCTCTAGGAGGAGTTCGTTAAAGTAAAACCCCTGAATATGCCAAAAACAACACCAATTTTGCAGAGAACATTCTAAATAACTGACTTCCTGTTTGGATTCGGATTTCGTACCAAGAGACTTTTTCGTAGATATTGGTGTGTTACATGTGTGTACCGATTTTTGGACATGTACGTGAAACATAGCTTGAGGCGCACTCCGTTGAAAGTGTATATGCACTCAGTTGAAAGTGTATAGGTGGCGCTATCGAGCCATTTTGCCACACCCAATGGAATATTGGCCTTCAGATCTGTTCAGGCCAGGACCCTTATCACACATGTGAAGTTTGGGCAAGATCGGACATTTTATGCCTGAGTTATAACATCTTTTATTCCCATGGCGACACATCGAACTTCGTCACGGCGCCATGGACACGCCTTTTAACGAAAACTCAAGATCTTCACAACTAAACATCACACAGGTCTTTAGATTAGACTGACCACAAAAATAACATTGATGTCATAAAATGTCTAGGAGTAGTTTGTCGCAGTGTAAAATATTTCACTTCCTGTTACCAATAGGTGGCGCTATGACTATAACTGATTATTGGCATGTAGATCTGTTCAGGTCAAGAGTCTTATCCAACATGTGAAGTTTGGGGCAGATTGGACATTGTATGTCTGAGTTACAGCAACTTCCTTTTTCATGGCGAAACATCGAAATTTGTCAGGCCGCCATGGACACGCCCTTTAACGAAACCTCAAGTCCTTCGCAATTTACCATCACAAATGGCATTAGATTACACTGACCAAGTTTGGTGTTCATCTGAATAAATCTCTAGGAGGAGTTCGTTAAAGTACAACCCCTGAAAATGGCAAAAACAACACCAATTTTGCAGGGAAAATTCAAAATAACCTACTTCCTGTTGGGATTAGGATTTCGTACCAAGATACTTTTTTGTAGGTATTGGTGTGTTACATGTGTGTACCAATTTTTGTACATGTACATGAAACATAGCTCGAGGCGCACTCCGTTGAAAGTGTATAGGTGGCGCTATCGAGCAATTTTGCCACACCCGATGGAATATTGGCCTTCAGATCTGTTCAGGTCAGGACCCTTATCACACATGTGAAGTTTGGGGAAGATCGGACATTTTATGCCTGAGTTATAACATCTTTTATTCCCATGGCGAGACTTTGAATTTTGTCATGGCGCCATGGACACGCCCCTTAACGAAAACTCAAGGTTTTCACAACTTAACATCGCACAGGCCTTTAGATTAGACTGACCACAAAAAAGACATTGATGTCATAAAATTTCTAGGAGTAGTTAGTCGCAGTGTAAAATATGTCACTTCCTGTTGCCAATAGGTGGCGCTATGACTATAACTGAATATGGGCATGTCAATCTGTTCAGGTTTGGAGTCTCATCAAACATGTGAAGTTTGGGGCAGATTGGACATTGTATGTCTGAGTTATAGCAACTTCATTTTTCATGGCGAATCATCGAAATTCGCCAGGCCGCCACGGACACGCCCTTTAACGAAAACTCAAAATCTTCGCAATTTAACATCGCAAAGGCCTTTAGATTAGGCATACCAACTTTGGTGTTGATCTGAATTAATCTCTAGGAGGAGTTCGTTAAAATACAACGCATGGAAATGACAAAAATGACACAAAATTTGCTCATAAAATTAAAAATAACCGACTTCCTGTTGGGTTTCGGATTTTGCTCCAAGAGACTTTTTTGTAGGTATTGGAGAGATACATGTGTATACCAATTTTCATACATGTACGTGAAACGTAGCTCGAGGCGCACACCGTTGAACGTGTATAGGTGGCGCTGTCGAGCCATTTTGCCACACCCACTTCTAAAACCCATATCAGATGTAAATTTTCGCCAGTTCTGAGGTGTGTGCAAAGTTTCATGACTTTTCGAGTATGTTTAGGCTCTCAAAAATGCGATTCATCTTAGAGAAGAATAATAATAATAATAATAATAATAATAATAATAATAATAATTAAAGCTGCAAGCAGCGATGAACGGGCCCTCGCACCCGGGCTAACCGGCAGCGAGTGGCTTTAGTAAATAGGTGAACGGTGAGAAATATGCATTTAAACTCATAAATATAAGTAGAATATATCAATGTTTATTCCATATATGTTCCAATCTTCCTGTTGCCAGCAGGTGGCGCTATCATTATAATGGAATTTTGGCCTTCAGATGTGTTCAGGGCTGCACTCTTATCGAACATGTGAAGTTTGGGGAAGATCAAACATTTTATGCCTGAGTTACAACAACTTCTCTTGCTGTGGCGAGACATCAAATTTTGTCATTTTTTGCCATGGACACGCTCTTTAACAAAAACTCAAGATTGCCACAATTTAACATTACACAGGCCTTTAGATTAGACTGACCACAAAAATACATTAATGTCAAAAAATCTCTAGGAGTAGTTTATCTCAGGGTAAAATATGTCACTTCCTGTTGCCAGCAGGTGGCGCTATGACTATAATTGAATATGGGCATGTAGATCTGTTAAGGGCAGAAGTCTTATCTAACATGCAAAGTTTGGGGCAGATTGGACATTGTATGTCTGAGTTACAGCAACTTCCTTTTTCATGGCGAAACATCAAAATTTGTCAGGCCGCCATGGACACTCCCTTTAACGAAATCTCAAGATCTTCCCAATTTAACATCGCAAAGGCCTTTAGATTTAACTGACCAAGTCTGATGCTGATCTGAATAAATCTCTAGGAGGAGTTCGTTAAAGTACAACCCCTGAAAATGCCAAAAGCAACACCAATTTTGCAGAGAACATTCTAAATAACTGACTTCCTGTTTGGATTCGGATTTCGTACCAAGAAACTTTTTCGTAGATATTGGTGTGTTACATGTGTGTACCGATTTTTGTACATGTACGTGAAACATAGCTTGAGGCGCACTCCATTGAAAGTGTATATGCACTCAGTTGAAAGTGTATAGGTGGCGCTATCGAGCCATTTTGCCACACCCAATGGAATATTGGCCTTCAGATCTGTTCAGGCCAGGACCCTTATCACACATGTGAAGTTTGGGCAAGATCGGACATTTTATGCCTGAGTTATAACATCTTTTATTCCCATGGCGACACATCAAACTTCGTCACGGCGCCATGGACACGCCTTTTAACGAAAACTCAAGATCTTCACAACTAAACATCACACAGGTCTTTAGATTAGACTGACCACAAAAATAACATTGATGTCATAAAATTTCTAGGAGTAGTTTGTCGCAGTGTAAAATATTTCACTTCCTGTTGCCAATAGGTGGCGCTATGACTATAACTGAATATTGGCATGTAGATCTGTTCAGGTCAAGAGTCTTATCCAACATGTGAAGTTTGGGGCAGATTGGACATTGTATGTCTGAGTTACAGCAACTTCCTTTTTCATGGCGAAACATCGAAATTTGTCAGGCCGCCATGGACACGCCCTTTAACGAAACCTCAAGTCCTTCGCAATTTAACATCGCAAATGGCTTTAGATTACACTGACCAAGTTTGGTGTTCATCCGAATAAATCTCTAGGAGGAGTTCGTTAAAGTACAACCCCTGAAAATGGCAAAAACAATGCCAATTTTGCAGGGAAATTTCAAAATAACCGACTTCCTGTTGGGATTAGGATTTCGTACCAAGAGACTTTTTTGTAGGTACTGGTGTGTTACATGTGTGTACCGATTTTTGTACATGTACTTGAAACGGAGCTCGAGGCGTGCTATGTTGAAAGTGTATAGGTGGCGCTATCGAGCCATTTTGCCACACCCGATGGAATATTGGCCTACAGATCTGTTCAGGCCAGGACTTTTATCACACATGTGAAGTTTGG
This sequence comes from Carassius carassius, assembly GCF_963082965.1. Taxonomy (NCBI): domain Eukaryota; kingdom Metazoa; phylum Chordata; class Actinopteri; order Cypriniformes; family Cyprinidae; genus Carassius; species Carassius carassius. The sequence goes on along the minus strand of NC_081800.1, from coordinate 6,195,641 downwards.
GGAAGATCGGACATTTTATGCCTGAGTTATAACATCTTTTATTCCCATGGCGAGACTTTGAATTTTGTCATGGCGCCATGGACACGCCCCTTAACGAAAACTCAAGATCTTCACAATTTAACATCGCACAGGCCTTTAGATTAGACTGACCACAAAAAAGACATTGATGTCATAAAATTTCTAGGAGTAGTGTAGTAGGTTTTCGAAGTGTAAAATATGTCACTTCCTGTTGCCTATAGGTGGCGCTATGACTATAACTGAATATGGGCATGTCAATCTGTTCAGGTCAGGAGTCTTATTAAACATGTGAAGTTTTGGACACATTGGACATTGTATGTCTGAGTTATAGCAACTTCATATTTCATGGCGAATCATCGAAATTCGCCAGGCCGCCACGGACACGCCCTTTAACGAAAACTCAAAATCTTCGCAATTTAACATCGCAAAGGCCTTTAGATTAGGCATACCAACTTTGGTGTTGATCTGAATTAATCTCTAGGAGGAGTTTGTTAAAATACAACGCATGGAAATGACAAAAATTACACAAAATTTGCTCATAAAATTAAAAATAACCGACTTCCTGTTGGGTTTCGGATTTTGCTCCAAGAGACTTTTTTGTAGGTATTGGAGAGATACATGTGTATACCAATTTTCATACATGTACATGAAACGTAGCTCGAGGCGCACACCGTTGAACGTGTATAGGTGGCGCTGTCGAGCCATTTTGCCACACCCACTTCTGAAACCCATATCAGACGTAAATTTTCGCCAGTTCTGAGGTGTGTGCAAAGTTTCATGACTTTTCGAGCATGTTTAGGCTCTCAAAAATGCGATTCATCTTAGAGAATAATAATAATAATAATAATAATAATAATAATAATAATAATAATAATAATAATAATAATAATAATAATAATAAACGGAGCAATTCCAAGAGGGTCCTCACACCATCGGTGCTCGGGCCCTAATAATAATAAACGGAGCAATTCCAAGAGGGTCCTCACACCATCGGTGCTCGGGCCCTAATAATAATAATAATAATAATAATAATAAACGGAGCAATTCCAAGAGGGTCCTCACACCATCGGTGCTCGGGCCCTAATAATAAACGGAGCAATTCCAAGAGGGTCCTCACACCATCGGTGCTCGGGCCCTAATAATAATAAACGGAGCAATTCCAAGAGGGTCCTCACACCATCGGTGCTCGGGCCCTAATAATAATAATAATAATAATAATAATAATAAACGGAGCAATTCCAAGAGGGTCCTCACACCATCGGTGCTCGGGCCCTAATAAGTGTTGGAAAATGGGACACACTGCAATTGCTTGGATGCATTTTGTTGTTTTGGGTGAATATGCTTTTAGTTTTCTCCAAAACTATACAGTAAAATGCCTTAAAAATTAATACAGTGATAGTCAGGCTCACTATGAATACATATGACTTGAAAGAATGAGCTAACCTATAAAGCAACCCTTTTTATGAATGTTGGTAAATGGGAAAAAGTGCAACAATGGAGTTTGATGTTTTGGGTGATTTTGCTTTTAGTTTTCTCAAAAACTATACAGTAAAATGCCTTGAAAATGAATACAGTGATAGTCGGGCTCACTCTGAATACATATACATTGAAAGAATGAGCTAACCTATAAAAACAACCCTTTTTATGAATGTTGGTAAATGGGAAAAAGTGTAAGTGCAACAATGGAGTTTGATGTTTTGGGTGATTTTGCTTTTAGTTTTCTCAAAAATTATACAGTAAAATTACTTGAAAATGAATACAGTGATAGTCGGGGTCACTCTGAATACATATACATTGAAAGAATGAGCTAACCTATAAAGGAACACTTTATATGGGTGTTGGAAAATGGGACATACTGCTTAATTTCCCAGTTTCCTACACACATAAGTGTTCCTTTATATGTATACCCGTACCGTAAGTGCATGATTACACGCGCAAGGGAAAAAAAAGTGCGGCTGGCTTGACCGTGTATTTTCAAAGCGCGGCCAAAGCTTTCTTTTTTATTTATCCTGTACTTTTCAGCGCCACATTTGCGCTTTCTGTTATCCATTTTTTATCTTACTTTTTTTTTATTTTGAGCAACTTGCAAGATGACGTGTTGGGGGCGGGGCCAGGGAGTCAACAGATAATCACGTCATCATTATCTTGCAGGCTGCACTCTGCGAGAAAATATTAAATAAAAAATAGTGGGATGGTGGTAAAATAATAAATAAAAATAGTGGGGCTGCGGTAAAATAATTATAATTATATATATATATATATATATATATATATATATATATATATATATATATATATATATATATATTTCAACCCAGTGCCATGACAAAAACGGCCCTCGCAGCCAAAAAAACATAAAAATTAAAAATTCGAGCCATCTGGACCGTAACGAGGGAATTTTAGGAAATGGGAAATATGTTTAGTGAGTGCCACAACCAAACATGCACCTCCTCGCCATCTCTCCTCTCACACGCTGTCAATGCTCACAAACACACAGGCAGCCTGTCTACTATCAGTTGGAGGGGCGTGGTTACGGATGCTAAGCAGACACCCAAACCGTCAAACCTATGTCATCAGGGAAGGTCCTCCAATGCAGAGGGGAGGGGCATTTTCAGATTTTGACTAAAGATTACGAAGCCAAATTTATTTTTTGTGTGGATTGACTTGCATGGTCATAAATATGGTCAATTTTGATTTCAGTTGGACTTTAAGCATAACTTTTTCTTTTTTTTTTATATATGTCACATCAATGTTAAATATTCCATTCAATAAAGAATGGATCTTAAACTTATATATATATATATATATATATATATATATATATATATATATATATATATATATATATATATATATATATATATATATATATATATATATATATATAAATACATTTCTTTATAATTTTTTATTTATTTCACAATTTATGCTCTTAAAAAGAGCAAGAGCGCAACCTTGTGGAAAGGGAGGGAATTACCTAGAGTAAATATGAAAAAAGCTTCAGAATAGTGATATATTTATTCATGATTATGATGAAATGACATTCAAACAGTGTTTATTAGTTACCTAAAATGTGGTCTAGTAATACTTCAACAACAACCATTAAAAAAAAAAATTACTTAAGTCTCTTTTGAGTTACACTAAAATATCAGCAAGCACACTGTTTGGAGTGTCTTTACAGGCATACACAAGCACAGAATTAAATAACTTCCCTCAAGGAAATAAACAGGGCTTTCCATTCAAGCGTTGGAGATTTTCGGTTTGTTAAAATGCAAAAGAGCAGCAGCTCTGTGATGATTAATCTGTCTATTCACTGAGCTGAGGTAGGTATAGCCTCATAGCACTGATCTCAGATCAGCTCTTCGAGTTATATCCTAACAGCTATTATGTAACACTGAGCTACAGTAACCTGATCCATGACCAGCTCTTACTGTTCAGACTTATTCCTCCCGTTTAAAAGGACTCAGCAGCTGGAGCTCTGGAGAACCATCTGAGGACGGGGATCCAGAGAGCTGACACCTTGTCAGTTTAGTCTGGAGGTCATTAGAGGTCAGCATCATCTGGTCTTCAGTCTCTTTCAGGACTTTGATGTGTGTGGTGAAGAGCAGGTAGAGCAGAGCTCCAGAGAGAAGCAGGCTCATGCACACGGCTCCCAGAAGCCCCAGCGTGCTGAAGGAGCAGGAGCAGGAGCAGGGCAGGAAGGCCAATGCCAGCGGCAGCAGCAGTAACAGCAGCGCGCTGAGCATCAGATGCCTGGCTTTGTCCCGCAGGGCCTCGGTCTTACACAGACCTTCCTTCACCACCGCACGTGCCTCTGCCACCACGTCCATCTGCTCTGACACAGCAAGCGCTGGAGGAAGATAAGAGTATCATATTAAAAATGTCAACATTATTTCACAATATTACTGTTTTACTGTATTTTTGATTAGCCTTTGTGAGCATAAGAAGACATAACCCTAAATGTAACTATGATTATAATCAGAAATTAAATTATAATTTTATTAGAACTAAAGCACTTTAAAGTTGCATGTTTTGATATAACCCAAGCCATACAGTATCACACCATCTTGTACGAACGATCATGAGGGTGCATTACAACAGGGTTTCCTCGGTTATACTGATGTGAACTTCTCGTCTGTGCTGTTATAAGCACTTTGCAGCCATGTCACTATCCGAGTCCTCACCGTCCTCCCCGTCGCTGTCGCCATGCTGTCTGCTGTCCTCTGAGCGCAGCAGGGCCAGTTCAGCAGTCAGAGCCTCATGGTCAGAATAAGGGAAGGGTTTATCAGCCACTGGACCCTTGGTGGTGGAAAGAGACTCACACTTCATGCTCACTCTCTGAGAGCCCTACACAAGGAAAAGAAGAACACAAACACTAATGTTGAGTATGTCACATGGAAAAGAGCAGCGTGAAAACTTGAACAGTTTGTGGTCTCTTCAAAAATACTGTAAAAACAGTAATTCTCTGTTGTAATATATTATAAAATGTAATTTATTCTTATGTTACAAAGCTACATTTTCAGCATCATTACTCCAGTCTTCAGTGTCACATGATTCTTCAGAAATCATTCTGATTCTATGCTGATTTGCTGCTTAAGAAACATATTCATATTATTCTCAACAGTTAAGCTGTGTATTTTTTTTTTTTTTTTGAAAACCATAATACATTTAATTTCAGGATTCTTTGATGAATAGAGGGTTCGAAAGAAGAGGGTTCTTAAATAGCATTGTAAAAATCTTTTCTGTCACTTTTGATCACTTTAATACGGTGACGCATTGCTGCCACACACATATTATTTTTTCCACTCACTTATGTTGTAATAATGAGATGTTATGTCGTTTTAACGTCATCTTTTCTCGTAATAACGAGATGTTTTCTCGTTAAAAACAACATATTTTCTTGTTAAAACGACATCTTTTCTTGTAATAATGAGGTTTTCTCATTAAAACGTCATCTTTTCTCATTAAAACGTCATCTTTTCTCGTTAAAACGACATCTTTTTTTCGTTATAACGAAATATGTCATAAAATCGAGGATCTGCACGCTGCTAAAAATTATTTCAATACTACACTGTTTTAAAAGTATTTTAAAACAGTGTAGTAAAGACTCATGGGTCTGAGTTGCATAGCACTGTATTGTAGACAGTGTAGCCGCACTGGGTTGTACATTATAATTAACTCAAATGATATATAGGGAATTTTAATAATTAATCAGGAATATGATTAATATATCTCATATGACAGTTACATTAAAATTATTGAAGATGAAAAAATAGGTCAATTGTATATATCAATAACTCATTACAAGGCACTGTAATTTACTCATTAATATGTCAATATTCCATTCTTCATATCAATTATAGTGATATCTCTTACTGTAAATTACTGCAAATCAAACAATGGTTTGTCCAGCAAACAGCCGTAAGATTAACTTATCAACTTTCAATAAAGTTATTCTTATAATTCAAGGAAAAATATTCTCTGGCCATGAAAACATTATCCTATCATTATGAAATTTTGGTTACTAAAAAGTAAAGAGCTCGTAGCTAAAGATCAGACATTTCATTGACTCGTGAAGTGAGCGTTTCAGTCAGAGGAAATCATGAATATATATTGGGTTTTAATAATTGAACTAATAATACATCAAACTACAAATAACACAGAGCAAATACACGTACGACAATATAGACAGTAAACTTTGTACAAGACATAACGGAATCCAAATGAGGGAGAGAGAGAGAGAGAATGAGTGAGAGAGGATGAGAGAGAGAGGTGAGAGAATTAGGCGTGATCACAGAATTACGCTCAGTTATGCAAACTCACAGACAGTAACCCTTGAAAGACAACAACGAATCAAATCAACTTGAAAAGGTTATAGACAAACTTTAAGCAGCATTTAAATCTCCATAGAGAATGGTACTTGCATGTGGTCGCTTTTGTGACTCACCAGACCAGCGTGCGTGTGAGCGTGGTCCTTTGTAGCTAGGCGTGTTCTTTCGTGTCTTCCGGGGCTGCTGCGGAATCAAGCGATATTTGAAAGGTCCAACAAACGTAATGATTCAGAATTCGTCTTCCTCGTGTGGAGAGGCGAATAGGTGAATAAACTTAGTAAGGAAAAGAAACTAAAACAACGGCGATGAAAGCTCCCGAAGGAGCCATGAGAACAGGCTGTTGTCTCAGCCGCTGTGCTTAGATCAACGGCGATAGAAGAGCGGACCAAGAGCGCGAAGAAGAGCAAGAAAATAAAACGGGAGGAACTTTCTGGGTCAGTTCTTATGGCTTGACTGGTTCACGCCTCTGTTTGCGTGAACAACCAATGAACAACCTGAAGCGGGAAAAACGTTCCTTTGTCTCTGGGGAACCACCCACTCTAATAAGTTATGGCTTATCAGATTTCAGCAGTGATATTCTAGCAAGTTCGTAATTCCAGATTAACACATTTTTCATTAATTTCCTTTATATAAGTGAGTCTGTCAAAGCATGACAATTAAATAGATACCAAAAATAACATATATAACTGATAGAAACACGACGTTACATTCATATGCAGAATTACACACATTTAAAGTTTGATTAACACAAGATAAAACTGCAGATACTCCAATTTATATGGGGAAACATCTACTGCACAAAAAGGCAATACTCAATACATTTAGAATACATTGAGAAAATAAAAGGGTACTATTCTGTTTTCTAAAGTTAGCTTTCCTGTCCTGTTTGTTAGGTCATCAAGTTTTACGACCTGGTCAGGGGGTAGGGTTACAACTCATGATTCTATTTGAGAACATTAAAATTAGGAGAAACATTTCCAATTTACAAGTCAGCAACTTATAATCCTCGCATAACATGATTAACCATTCTATGCAACGCACAAACCTATTCAAAATACATATTATTAAGGACTTACATAAAAAGCGTAAAGAAAAGTTTGTGTGTGTGTTTAGGAATGTGGGGGTTTTGTTTCTTCTTTGAGGCTCGCGCGGGTATCCCTGGACAGTCTCAATAGGTGTAATAACTGTCACCCACGCCAGGATGTTGCCGACATCGCGGCGCCCCAAATGGTGAATGTTTGCCGCGTTTCCACCAAAATTACCCGGAACATTTGTACCAGGAACTTTTTTTCCCAGGAACTTTTTTCCCCCCAGACCTGTTGCTTTCTGAGTTTCCACCGCGGTGTAAAGTACCGAGAAGATTAGGCAAATAGACTGGTGACGTAGCTCTGCGCGCGTTTCTCAATACAAAGTACGCTGATTTTGGATGTGCATCCTCCTCAGTAGTTCAGACTTTGTGCATTCGTCTCGGGAGTGTGATGTCCGCGACGAGCAAATCCGGTAAATCTGTAAACAGCAGTGTACTTGATAACTTCAGTCAACTGACCATGGCTACTGAAATTTTCCTCTCTGTATATTAACAATAAAAAGAAATAGGATATCATATACCACTGCCTCCTTTCGTTTTCATTTTAACATAAGAACAGCTGCAGAAATGTACTTAGTTCAGGGATATGTGTGTGTGTGTGTATATATATATATATATATATATATATATATATATACAGCCATTACAATGAAACGAAATATTATATAGATTCGCCTTTTTTATTTTCATTTTAACATATAGATAAATTGAATACAGACCAAAGATAACCTGTTAGATTTACCCAAAACAAATTATATTTTATGTTTAACCACTAAAGAGACATCAGAGCCAGCGGCACATATCAGAAGGTCTAGCCGAGGTGAGGCTGCTTCTCGGCGGATACATGAGGACTGAGCTCCCGCTGATCGCGTGGAGCTCACCGTCTCTGAGATCGGCGAAACACATTTTTAAATAGGCGCTGTCTTTATAAATAAACCACAGATTTGAGTTTTAAACAACTACATTCTCACCTGAAATACTTTTAAAATTACATTTCATGACACAATAACAGTAATATTTTGAAAATGTTGATCCGAATAAATGGTGGTTGAACTCAACCAATGCTGCGTGAACTCAACCAATCAGGATGTTTAGCACCCAAGTCCCGCCCCCGAAAGTTCCGGAACTTTGAAAAAGTACCACCTCGCCAGCAGGGACTTTCTGAGGGGCATTTTTTTACCTGGAACTTAATTTAGTTCCTGGTTCCTGCGGTGGAAACACACCGAGTACCAGGCCAAAGTCCCTAGTTCCTGGGTAAAGTTCCTGCGGTGGAAACGGGGCATATGTTGGAAGATGTTGTAAAAATGAAGGTCCTTGTTTACTCACGTTCTGGTCTTTGAGTGCAGAATGTGTTAGAGGGTCAGGATTCATTAATATGGAACAGATGGCTGAAATATCATCAGCTCATTAGTGTTACAACAGATGGGAAATTAATCCTAATAAACATGCTTCTAAAATTAAAACCATTACATTAAAATACATTTAAAACAGTGTAGTATTTAACTAATTTCAGAAGCGTGCAGATCCTCGTTTATATCAGACTGTGGCGACAGCAGCGCGGACTTATCGCTCACATAATGTAACATCTAAAATAACGGGAAAACATATCGATTTTATGACATAATATGTCGTTATAACGAGAAAAAGATGCCGTTTTAACGAGAAAACATCTCGTTTTAACGAGAAAACATCTCGTAATTACGAGAAAACATCTCGGAATTACGAGAAAAGATGTTGTTTTAACGAGAAAACATCTCGTAATTACGAGAAAAGTTGTCGTTTTAACGAGACAACATCTCGTAATTACGAGAAAAGTTGTCGTTTTAACGAGAAAACATCTCGTTTTAACGAGAAAACATCTCGTAATTACGAGAAAAGATGTCGTTTTAACGAGAAAACATCTCGTTTTAATGAGAAAACATCTCGTAATTACAAGAAAAGTTGTCGTTTTAATGAGAAAACATCTCGTTTTAACGAGAAAACATCTCGTAATTACGAAAAAAGTTGTCGTTTTAACGAGAAAAGATGACATTTTAATGAGAAAATATGTCGTTATTACGAGAAAAGATGTCATTTTAACGAGAAAAGATGTTTTAACGAGAAAAAATGTTGTTATTACGAGAAAAGATGTCATTTTAACGAGAAAAGATGTTTTAACGAGAAAATATGTCGTTATTACGAGAAAAGATGTCATTTTAACAAGAAAAGATGACGTTAAAACAACATAAATTATCGTTATTACGACATAAATGAGTGGAAAAATTAATATGTGTGTGGCAGCAATGCGTCACCGTACTTTAATGCATCCTTGTTGAATAAAAGTATTAATTTCGTAAAAAAAAAAAAAAACAACGTACTGATCCCCAAACTTTTTAATGTAGTATATATATAAATATAGAATTTCTTTCAAGATTATTTTACCTTCATGAGAATGTAGTCAATCCTGATGCCCTTCTCGAAAGGAATAAGGTCTTGCTTCTTTGAGAAGTGATTGTCTGCTATCAGCGTGTGTCCATCTTCACAGCCCTGCCGAGAGCAACACACCGAGACGATTCCGATAAAAACTGGACACGCGAACTGAATAAACATGTAACAGGAAGTGTGCTCACATCAAAGGTGTCTGTTTCAGTATAGCAGTCTCTGAGCCCCGTGTGGGATCTGAGGAGACGGTTTCCCAGGTCCTGAGGGTGCATGTTCAGATCCCCTCCCAGAACCACCAGATCTGCTCCGCAGGACGTGTGGCTAAAGAGGACACACGGTGTGAGTTTATGAAAAGCATGTGACCTCCTTTCTCTACAAGACACTTAGAAAACACACTTTCTCTTACCGCACAAACTGCAGTAGCTCCCACGACTGCACTGTTCTGTGGGGCAGGTATTCATCTTGAGCCCTGGAGTACTCTGCGTGTAACTGAGAGGAAATCAGTATCATTACTGAAGGTGCATCGTCTCCAGTGACTCATGAATAAACCCGAGTGAACATGAAGAACACATCTCGAGACCATTAAACCCAGATCAGACTTACATGAGTAACGTAGACGTGCGCCTTTAATCCAAAAATGTCTACAATGACCAACCCAACTGCTTTCCCTCCAAACCAGTCGCCATGGTGCAGCTGAGATGAACACAAACACACACACACACACACACACACACACACACACACACACACACACACACACACACACACACATATACACACACACACACACACACACACACACACACACACACGTATAAAAGTGAATGCAATTCTTGCTGTGCTAAAACATATTTGAAGTACACTACAAATGCACATTCAATACAGTTACTAAAGGCAGATTGACCAATCAGAATTAAGTATGTGGAAATAATGTACCATATGTGGGTAGCCGTTGAGAGAGAACTGGTGGAGCAGAGCGTCCTGGATCCTGTGTTTGGAGAACACAGCAAGCCCACTGCCAATGACTCTACTGTAAAAACACCACATACTATCAGATACTAGAACATACACCTACAAATAACATACGACTTTAAGTATCTCTTACTGTATAAACAGGCCAGCAACACTGCTGCATTCATTTCTCAAGACAGAGGACAAAAGCCTTTTGTTTGACTTAGGTTATTATCTATTTTGAGTAGCCCTAGAAAACCTACTTTCTTTTCTTTTGAACATATTGGCCATATAACATATTGTCCTTCGTTTTGTGCAGATATAATAAAGTAATAGTTCACCCTCAGGGCATCCAATATGTAGATGAGCTTGTTTCTTCATCTAAACAGATTTAGCATTACATCACTTGCTCACTATTGATGGATTTGTTTATTGCTTGCAGCTTTTCACGAGACATTAACTGGTGGACTGGAGAGGTGTGGATTACTTGTGGATTATTGTGATGTTTTTATCAGCTGTTTGGACTCCCATTTTGACGGTACCTATTCACTGTAGAGGATCCATTTAGTGAGCAAGTGATGTAATGATGCATTTCTCCAAATCTGATTAAGAAACAAATAAATCGTGGATTTTACTCTGATCATAATGATAAGGATAAGATATAAAGGTCACCGAGAAGACTCAGAATATGAAGTTTGGAACGGCATGGGGGTAAGTGATTAATGACAAAATTTTCATTTTGGGGAAGATTTAAATGTTGGTCTGTTCCTGACAGAATGCTTTACAATTTCTCCTTTTGTCTTTCCATGGAAGAAGAAAAAAAATCACACAGGTTTGGAAAGTCACGGGGGTGGGGGGTTGGGGGGTGGGGTAGAGTACATGATGGCTGATTCTTAATTTTGTTTTTGGTGGACTATCCCTTTAAGTGGGGATTTTCTCTCCTGTCGTTTGACCAGGAATCTTTTTCTCTCTGGAATGTGTGAGAGCGTCTAGCAGCTTAATCGCTGATCAGAAGGTTTCAAGGTCTTTATATTTTAAAAAACCCAATTGCTTTGAAGTACAAAGCAACATTCAAAGTCCCTCATGCAATGGCGAGTTGAACTGACCTCTTGAAATAGTGAGTGTAAGGATGAGAGGAGGACAGCTTTCTCTTCAGGAAAAGGAAATCTCTTTCACTCCACACCTAGAACATTGTTAAAGATACTAAGATCAGTAAAAATTAAGCTTGTGTGCATTTCTAGCAAGCATTGAAAACTTATAAAGACATTTAATTTAGTTTTTTCATGCATACAAGAGACCTGGTCTCTTACACTGTGGTATAAGAGTAAGGATTTTTTTTTTTTAAATCACAAAAAGCAAAAGTATATTTTGGAGCTGAGTACAGATAGAGAAAAACTACATTCAATTCAAAAACAGTCCATTATACTTTTGAAGAATTTGTTAACGTACATTTTTTTTTAAAGAAATCTCTTATAAAGGTGGCATTTAAAAAAAAAATACAGTAAAAACTATATTGTGAAATATTATTACAATTTAAAAAGGTTTTTTATTTGAATACATTTTAAACTGCAGTTTATTCTTGTAACGTCAAAACTGAATTTTAGCATTTTTTTTTTTTTTTTTTTACCGGTAAACCAAAACTTTCAATAGTAGTGTATCATGGTTTCCATAAAAATATGAAGCAGAAGCACAAGCACAAATCAGCATTTCAGAATGATTTCTGAAGGATCATGTGACACTGAAGACTGAAAATTCAGCTTTACATCGCAGGAATAAACGACCTTTTAAAACATAATCAAAAAGTACTCAAAAAACAGCAATTTAAAATATTTTGCAAATAATTGCTGTCTGGTTGACCACGTGAGACTGCGTTCAAAAACATAAGCACATTTATCAACCCAAATGTTTTAACCAGCCACAACCACATACAGTATCTGTTGACACAGTCTTATTCATCCATCAGGGGAATGAAGCAAAATGAAGTGCTAAAGCCACAAGGGCACTGAATTAATCCAAAAAGACAGTCAGAGAATGAGGTGGTTAAAAGTGTACTGTAAAACCCACTTCCTGTAATAGAGCAACGTCGTGCTGCTCTCGGCCCAGTAATTCTCCAATCATCTCATACCGCTCCGTACAGAGCTGACTGAAGAATCGAATTCCCCTGAAAAACATGACACCATAGTCACTATTGTCTTACGGTCTACCTTACCCTCATACAAAACCTAAAGAGCATGTATTGTGTACACATATGCAGTCATTATGCTCCATATAAACACAGCTGACTTCATCATTTCACAGCTCCATCACATGCACGCTTATAATTAAACTGCTGTGTCATCTAAATCTGGGGAAGTATTAAAAACCACATTTTCTGTCTCAGCTACAATCACAGTTTGCATTATTGCGTCTTCTGGAACATATTGCTGACAGTGCTGGCATCAGCAAAGCAGGAGGCCCTCACCACAAGTCATGTGACCGCTGAAGCTCTGTCTGCTCATGTGCTTCACACTCATACTTATTCAATTCAATTCAATTCAATTCAAGTTTATTTGTATAGCGCTTTTTACAATACAAATCGTTACAAAGCAACTTTACAGAAAATTATGTTTCTACAATATTTAATAATAGCTTATAAGTGGTGACTGTCAGTTTGTGCACGTATGACAAGATTTGTAGAAAAATTAATACAAAACGTAGTCAGCCAGACGATGAACATTATTAATATTATTAATAATTAATAATTATTATATGATGCAGTCACACTTGTAGCAATATTTGTTATTTATGTTTGTTGATTCAGGGTTATACTTATGAAGACAGCAACTAACACAGACTTCTAGAAAACAGATATATATATATATATATATATATATATATATATATATATATTTATATATATATATATATATATATATAAATCAAATAATAGAGAACAATTTCTAGCAATAAAATATTTTGAAGCTGAGAAACTAGAAAAAAAACATTACAGTGTACAGTGAAAGAAATGTACAGTTCTTTATTTTTGAAGAGTTGATAAACCAAGGTCTATATATATATATATATATATATATATATATATAAAAAATGAAAAAAATAATTAATACAATAAACATTAACTGAAATAGGCTAACATAAAAAGTTATTTACCAATGCACCGTTTTTCACTTTTATGTACTGTCACTTGATGTCCAAAAATAACTGAAAGTTAAACTGAAATAAAAATGTGTATAAAATAAAAACTGTATAGATATATAAAGAAAAAAAATGAATAAAAACTCACAAAGAATAAATAAATAAAATGGGAAAATTGAACGAAAGAAAAAAATATATATAAACTAATCCATATTATAAATATAAATAAAATAAAAAATAAACGCTATTATTAATAATTACCATAAGACTGTATATAAAGCATCCAAAAATGTATTAATTTATATATAGAACGCTAATTTTTCTTTCTAACATATTACATTTATAATTTACACTTCTAGGTGTTTTATTTTGCTAAAGCTTTCAGCTGCATGGATGGAAAAAAATATCTAAACAAATTACTAGATTAGGCTATTTACTATTTACCGTGCAGCAAACCCATAAAATATTCATAAATAACTCCATGCATAATTAACTCAGTAAATGAATGCAGCGAGCTACATTTGTATCTCACACACAGCACCGCACATCGTCCCGGAGCGCGTCACAGAAACGCGTCTTTAGCGCAGAAGCATCAGAGAGCTCACCAGCAGTTGAGAGAGAAGATGCGCAGTGTGTCGGAGCGCTCTGCTGACATGATGCCGCGCTGCTCGGGCTTCAGTCCGGCCGTCCGTCCGTCCGTCAGCGGAGAGCGCTTTAAACCCGCTCAGTCCGGGGGCGGAGCTCCACACTAATCCACCGAGCAGCCAAACTCAGTGACATCTGAAACCCTGCTGTGTATTCATTCGTTAAAACTATTCACACCGACTGTCAGATTTTATTGTGATCTATAGTATCTCTTAGTTTAGCAAAATAGGTTCAAGCGTACTTTAAACTCTTGAGTCTTGTAAATAATAGCCTACCTGCATGCGCCCGGAGCTCAGATGGATGCTCCGCCCTCTTTCTGAGCTCCTGACTGATCGATAACCATCACCGTCCCGTCAAATGAGCTCAACTGTATACAGTGCATCACCCAGCACAGTGCAGCTCATGCGCTACTGGATAGAAACACCCGCGTGCATTATGGGTAGTGTAGTTGGCCTATTTAATGCAACATTTACCCCAGTGTTCGGAAACTGCAGTAAATAAATGTTGCTTACAAGTAATAGGATAATTAATAATCCTAATCATTCGATTGATTATTTCATTATATAGTGTATTAATTCATTTAAGGGGTTATTTAAAGAGCTTTCTGATTCCTGCAGTAGCCTAGCCTACTCTGTCAGTGTAAAATCAATATGTTTGCATTCAAGTTACAAGGTTTTCATGCTATAGTCAAGCTCAGTCACTTTATTATTATTAATTAAAACTTATGGTGTGGCAGTTAAAGGGGTGGAAATGAAGAGATAAAGTTTGATTGAACTTATTTCATCAATTCCATTAATGATGCTTATTTACTTTGTTTAATGCTTTTATGCTTATTGATTATTTTTATCAACAACAACAACAAAAATTCCAGGAAAATGGCATGATTAAGGAACTGTCTTTTGATGAGGACAGAGGAAAAACCTATAAACTGATCACAGTTGTAACCAATAATGCTCTTTAAATCGAAGGGTTGTGAGTTCGAGTCCCGGGCCGGCAGAAATTGTGGGTGGGGGGAGTGCATGTACAGTGCTCTCTCCACCTTCAATACCACGACTGAGGTACCCTTGAGCAAGGCACTGAACCCCCAACTGCTCCCCGGGCACCGCAGAATAAATGGCTGCCCACTGCTCTGGGTGTGTGTTCACAGTGTGTGTGTGTGTGTGTGTTCACTGCTCTGAGTGTGTGCACTTTGGATGGGTTAAATGCAGAGCACAAATTCTGAGTATGGGTCACCATACTTGGCTGAATGTCACGTCACTCACACTTAAAGACTATGAATGCAGCTGCTGCATGCAGTAAGCAGAGTCTGGTTCCTCACTAAAGTTAAGCAGAGCAGAGCATGGTTGCTATACAGATGGGAGGCAGTTTGTGAAATGTAGATTCCTGCTGCAGCTAGTTTTATTCCAGCCAGCAGCGGGTGATCATTCTGTGGCTTGGGTTCAAAAGTCCTAATGTATCAATCACAAATTGGATTTCAAAAAGTAAAAAGAAGCAACCTTTTGTTAAAGCGTTAGACCTGCACCTGTAAAAAGGAGCATTGTTCACATGCAGCATTAAAATAGACTCTATGTGCATTTAATTGTTACGCTGCAAAAGCTGGTAACCTGTAATCATTACCTTGAAGAGCAATTTTATCCATAAAAAAAACATAAAATAAAAATTTTGTTGGTATAAATTAATGTATTTCGGTTGATGTATGCTGCTAAATAATAATTTATTTTATTGGAAAAACAAACAAACAAAAAATATTAATTTTAATGTTATACCATTTTTTTTTCATTGTACTTTATATGAATAAATTCAGTTAAATGTGATCCTATACAGTCACAGCTGTTGTCTAGTATTAATTATCATAATTATATTATTACATTATAATGTTATATTTTATTTTTATTTTTTGGTATACTGTATAACAACAACGAAAGCAATTTGGATGTTTTTGCTTCCAGGGCTTGGAAGTCACTTTAATGGGCAAAAACATGAAAATGAAGATGTTACAACCCTTATTTCATATTAACCAGAACAATATGATACTGGAACAACAAAACAAAACAACAACAACATTAACAAAATAATAATAATAAAGATGAAAAAAAGACCTTTCTCCATCCTTAAAATATACACAAAACAATTTAAAGATTTTCAAAATTAATTTCTATTTGTCTCTCACACACACACAGGTGCACAAATACACGCAAACACACTCACACAGAAGCATGGTTTTTCTTTTCAAATGTCACAGAAAACCTGAAGCACACAATAAGGCAAGACTGGGATGATGTTCACATTCGATACTTTGGTTAAGATATTACAGATTAGTTTAGAAACTTTCACACACACACACACACACACACACACACACACACACACACACACACACACACACACACACACACACACACACACACACACACACACACACACACACACACACACACACACACACACACAGAGAAATCCCAAAAGGAGATTGTACAACAAAATAAAGAGTCCTCAGTTATTTATGCAACATCAACATGTGCTTTCCATAATGTACCTATACATGATGCCATAAATAATCAGATGACTGCAATTAATTGCCACTGACTATGTCTGACATTTCAAATCATATGTAACCATTGCAGGTGACTGTGGGTTAAAACACCAAGATGGATGTCATGTGTGGAAGCACAAATTTAAAAAGAAGTGTAATGAATCCATGAGCCCACATACTGTATACACTAACATTAAAAACCTAGAGTGCTTCTACATTACTGAAAGAACCTGAGAAAACGTGGATCGGAATAGCCCAGAACTTATTGCACATTTCACTATGGAATTAACGGTTAATTTCTTCGTTTGACCAATGGCACACCTTACAAAAATTGAGAGAACGACTGAAATATTGAAGTTTTACATTCAAATTAAAGTTTTTTTTTCTTTCTTTCTTTGTTTTAAAAATACAATGTTTTTTTTTCTTTTATGAGGAAAATACTCAAGCACCCAGTTAGGTGTAATTGCACTGGTGATGATGTTATTAGCATGTAGTTCATAGATTAAAAACACTGAGAAATCAAAACCAAGTGTTACTGTACATACTGAGATTTGTTTCGTCCCGCTGTAACCCCTTTATGCAACAGCAGATTTGCCTTCTTTGATTTAAACCGTGTCAGGTGATCTACTGAATTCTCCTGCATGCTCTCTTGTCAGTATGGCGAAGGTAGACACAGAAGTGATAAGGCACTCAAACTGAGGGCAATCGAGTAAAAGCATGCATAATCACAATAACATTTATGGCAAAATGGTTTGAAAAAAAAACCTCTGCTTTAAAAAAGCACTTTGCATATTCATGGCAGCCTGTTTCCACCACAGTATATAAAAAAAAGCTAATTGTGACGTTTTATCTCATAGTTCTGATTACAAATTCACAATTCAGAGTTTATATATCACAAGTCTGACTTTTTTTCTTAGAATTCTGAGTTCACACCTCGCTATTTTTTTTTCTTTTTTTTTTTTCGCTATGGAAAAAATAAAATAAAAAGGTATTTGCCACTTTTATATCACAATTCTGACTTTTTTTCTTTTCATTCTGAGTTTAAAGCTCACAATTTAGACTTTGTCTTTAGAAATTCTGAGGGGAAAAAAAAGTCAAGATTTATGAGAAATAAACAATTTGCAATTTCAAACTTACTTCTCTCAGTTCTGACTTTAGATCTTACAATTCTGACATTTTTTCCTCAGAATTCCGAGTTTACATTTTACAATTCTGTTTTTTTTTTTTTTTTGCTGCGGAATATAAAACAATTAAAAAAGTTAATTGCGACTTTTTAATCTCAGTTTTTCTTGCAATAGCAAATTTATATCTCACAATTCTGATTTATTTTCTCAGAACTGTGAGTTTATATCTCGTTGAATTGCGAGAAACTTTCAGATAAATACTCGCATTCACCTTTTTTGTTTTTGTTTTATTCTCTTGCGGAAACAGGCTTCCATACATATCCACGTAACACCAGGAGGTAGAAATAGCTCACACATTTGCATTTTCCAAAACAGAAAAACAAGCTGAGTCAAGAGTAAAACTTGCAAAAGTGTGTGACATTCGTGAAAAAAAACACGAACCCTAAACTTTTTAAGCAACTTGCTCTTACCATCACAAACATTCAGTGTCTCTTTCCTACACAAAACCGTTTTTATTTTCACCGTTCTGAGAACAATCTGAGGCCGCAGTCTGTCAAGGGTCAGAGGTAGCAAGCTGCTGTGTCTAAATGAAGGACAAACATCACAACATTTCTGATAGAGAAAGACTCGTATCGACCAGAATTCCTTTCCTGTTCGCTTAAAATTGGCTTTAAAAAGACCTTTGTGCCTTCAGAGTCTAGTACCATTAACATGACAAGCATCAGAATCAGAGTTCACCCACCACAGACCTCTACCCCACAAAACAGTAAGAAACAGAATTATCCCTGAAAGTGCGTTTCCTTTGCTTTTAAGGAACATGACTAAATATACAACAAAACCTAGTGCAGAGGATCCCGGTTTGTGTTTTGCCCATGATTGTGTTTGTGATCTTCAGGTCTGTCTAGTTTTCTTTTCCTCACTTTGTTCGTAAGTGTTCGTAAGCACTGGATGAATGGCATCTGGAGGGGTTTTTGGCGAAAGGGTCATTCAGTCCTTGACGAGTCTGTAAACGTGATACTGTGCTCCGTGGTGACTTGTAGACACCTCAAACACGAACGCAATGCATAGCAAAGTCTCTTGTGTGTCTCTGTTTGTGACAACCTGAGGAAGAGAAAAACACATCAGGGAACGGTGTAATAGAACAGTAGACGGAAACTTCAAATAAAGCATGGCATAGCACAGTAGACAGTTATGTTGGATGAGCATAATGACATAAGCTTGGAAATACATCCTTATCTTGGCTGTTTTACAAACTGTACATTCCATACTGATGGCTTTCACTAATTTCTGAGGCCTCTAAATGATCAACGTGATCAAAACTTGCCAAAAAGCTGTTTTAAACAATCTGCTACTTGCCTTCTGTTGTCTGACTGAAAGAAAAAGGTCTTTTAGTATAGTTGTAAAAATGCCCCCCACTGTATTTTTGCTGTAAAATCTTTACTGATTTTTAGTAAACATAAGAATTACTTTTACATTGTAAACTATTTAAACTATTTAAACTGTTTTAAAACGTAATTTACAAGTATGCTTTAATTTATCCTATAGTCTTTTAAATTAGACAAACATCAATATATAAATATATTTAATGCATTTCCTGTTTAAAAATAAAAAAATAATGCACCCTTGTTGAATAAAACGAATTTCTTAACCCTCATAATACATTCAGGTCCATTTTGGTAAAAAAAGAAAAGAAAAAAAAATACCTTATTTCACCAGGGAATTTAAGTTTGCAAGTGCTTTGTAAAATCTTTTTTTTTTTCCCAGATTTTTATTTTTAAGAGATATAGCCATTTAAAAAAATATTAAGAATGGGATCCCATTATTAAAAAATAAATGGGACCCGGGTATGTAAAGAGTATCATTAGCTGCCAAATTATTATTTTTTTTATTAGTTTTTAGAGTTATATTAAAATCCCCCCTAAACAATTCAATATTATTGCCCCCCCCCCCAAAAAAAAACGAATATTTATATTTACTAATATTTATGTTGTTTTGTAGAAATAAAAATGTAGGTTTCATAAATTTGGACTGTATATTATTATTATTTTTTTAGCAATTATTATAAAGTATTTATATAGTTATAATTTATATAGTTATAAATTCAAATGAATTTAATGGAATTCCATTAATTACAAAAGGGTTAATACTGTTAGTTCTTAGATTATGTTCATAGAAATTTCATTCAATTATTTATTTAAATTAAATTATTTATCAAAGGCTTCTCATCATTATTTAAATATATCTCATTACATTTTTTTTTCTTTTGGTGTGGTTCATATGTAATTTTAAGGTTCAAAGGATTTGTAATTTTATTTTAATCAATCAAAAAACAAAGTTAATGCAATAATAACATGGTAACATTCCAAGCTTTAATCAGAAGTTGCTGATCAGATATATTATGTTAATTCAGGTTTTGAATGGATTAGGAGGGTTAAAAAATCTTACTGATCACAAACTTTTGATACACACACACACACACACACACACACACACACACACACACACACACACACACACACAGAGAGAATTACCTGCAGTATAGTGAAGTTCTCCAGGACACTGTTCATCATGTATTTCTCTGGCAGGTGCTTGAGTTTATGGATGAAGTTGATCATGTATTCACACATGGGTGAGCGATGGATCCGGTAAACGTACCTCCCGCCCTCCACACGCGCATACTCCGTCTAGGGGTCAAAAAGTCAAAGAAAGCACTATTGTCAGTACAGACTATCTACAGTAGATAACAAAAACACAGCTATGAATAGTTATGAGCAAACAGTGACCTCACCTCGACTTTCTCTACCACCTGCTTCCCAAAAGAACAGACTTTAGTGGAGACAGTGATGGTCATGTTTTCAGCGCTGCTGTACTGACTGCTGACCCCATAGAACGAGCCTGCGCCATCCCGAACATTACTGCTGTTCAGATCAGCCTGAAACACGATACAGACCAGAATCTGTTTCAAGATGTCTCACGGAGACCAACTTAGTGATTCTGGAGACCTTGACTAAGCAAACTTTCATTTTTATGGGGCATTTATGAAGTGATTGAAATTTGCAAACACATAAGATTTACTGGGCTTTCAGGGCAAGACTTTGTTAATTATAACAGTGCAGATCAACATGCATCAGTAAAAACCCACCCAGAATTTGACCAGAAAGAAGGCGTTCTGAGGGCCTTTCTCAAACAGCTCCTTCAGGCCTCCCTTCTTCTCTGGGAACTTGTCGTATATCTGACGGACGTCCACGGCCTCCAGGAGAGGGTCTGTGTATGAGGGGTTCGTCTGGGCGATGTGGACAAACAGGTGCTTGCTGTACTGTAGGTTAACAGGTGAAGAGGTAACCTTTATTGCACTTTCTAAACAAATGCATGAAACGTCGCCATTCCTGAAAATTGTAATGTTTGTTTTCGTCTGTGACAGTATTGCTATTGTTGGCTAAAACTATTGAAAATCATTTTCAGTAACCGAAAGCAGAAATACAAAATGAAATATAAAAACTAGATTAAAAAACGTAAAGTGAAACTTCAATGGAAATTAGAAATGTTGCTCTGGCAGCTAATTAAATAAGTACTAAATCTACTGAAAAAAAAGCTAAACTGAACCGTTTAAAAAGCAAAACCTCAAGTAAATGACCACATAAAGCACATAAACAAACTAAAATCAAAATATAAAAACATGAAAATATAAAATTTTAAAGCTAAAATATTCATAAATACTATAAAAGTACATAAACTAGACAGATAAACTTTAATGTTGTCTTAAGCCTTTTCTGAAAGTTACAGTATGTTTCTAGCATATTTTTTCACCATGTTGCTAGCATGATTTAGGTTGTCGCTAAGATGTTTACAGTATGTTATAGTATGTATAGCATGTTTTTCGCACACTGCTCCGTTATGAAAATTAACCATGGTTTTACTACAAATAAAACCAAAAACTATAACTATATAATTTTTTTTTTAAATAAACTATGGTTTTAGCAAATTTCTAGCATGTTTTAGCATAATTTTTAACGCTTGTATAGATACATTTGACTTTTGCAGACACCTCAACACATCTGCCATCTTGGAATATGTTGTTTTGTTGTTTGTTACCCGCACTAACAAACTCAATGTGTAATGTATCCATATGAAGAATTATACATAAATGATAAATCCTGTGAATATCTGTTGGTTAAGTCTATTGAAGATATACAGTATATATTCAAACAAGTGAATAACTATGTTTGCTTGTTAAAGGCAACTCTCTCTCTCTATCTATATATATATGAGAGAGGGGGGGGGGGCTATAGCATGCTAGCAACATGTGTAATGTGTGTGTGTGTGTGTTTTAACAGATTTCTAGCATTTATTAGCATGTTGTTAGCATGCTGCTATCATGCTTTAAAGAAACCATCCTGGCAAACACTTAGCAGCGCTCTAGAAACCGCCCAAAACACCTTAACTACTAAAACTAGCATGCCAAAAACCTCTCAGAGCAACGTAGAAACCACATTGCACCCCAACACTTTAGCATTAGCATAATGCTAATACATCTAATCTTTTCAGCAGAAGTGCAACTCACAGTGTCAGGGTCTCTCTGGAGCTCCATGAAGGCTGAGTACTCCAGCATGCGGAGTTTAGAGGAGGCAATGGTCCGGTCCTGCCACACAGGCATGGCAGAGGCGCTCGGGGGGTGCGGGGTGGGTAACTGCTCATAACCTGTCAGGGAAACATGCTTGTTTAGGTCAGGACTGAGTTCACTTTTGAAATAACCCCAGAACTGCTCTCACTTGACATGGGTGTAGGCAGTGGAGGCTGAAGGGTGGAGTACGGACTCGGTGCAAAGGGTTTGATGCTAGAAAAACACAGAGACAGATCAGCAGGATCTCACAAGGGCACTGTGATTGGTTCAGGTGTCAGAAATACTCACTCCTGAGAAGGTCCAGGCTGTCCTGGGATGGGGCCGGGCCAAAACTAGACAACAAAACAGGACCATGTGAGTTTGAAGGTGATGTTAGAGAACTGGTCAAAAGAGGGGGACTTAAACTCTGAACTTACCCGGGCTGGAGGGGGGTAGGGGTGCTGAGGATGAGGAGGCAGCTGACTCTTCATCACACTGGCAGAAACGATCTGAGCGGAGGAGAGAGCAGCCATGTTCTGCAGGGCTTTGTCTTTGGAAGCCTGATCCTGAGAAAAACACCAGAAGAGCTCATTAGAAGCACAGTTTCACTCAATTTGGAACAAAACTTGGATTGAAAGAAACTTCAAACCTTTCCTGATATCTCAGATGAATTTCTCTAATGGAATTTTTAAAATAATAATTAGTTTTAATAATATTAGTTATGGTTCCAAATATTTTAATTCATAATAATAATAACACATAATAAATATTATTAATAGCATACTTTTATACTGTATATGGTAATATGCAATTGTTATGAAAAGCAGACTTGATATGCAGACTACAATCCAAAGGTTTAAGGATCAGTAAAGTTTATTTATTTATAAATTCTATTAATATTGATAACAGTAAATATTTTGACATTGATATAAAAAAGACTAATAAAAAATGTATAACAGTCTCCGCAAAAAAATTAACAATTCAACAATAACACTAAATAATTAAATAATAAAAATATAACAATAAATACACATTCATGTGACACTGAAGACTGGAAGAATTCAGCTTTGCATCACAGAAATAGATTACAAAAAGTATATTCAACTATAAAATATTATTTGTAACAACATTTTTAAATATTAGTGTTTTTTTACTTTATACTTGATCAAATAAATGCAGCCTTAGTGAGAAGTCTTCTTTCATAAACAAAAACAAAATCTTACTGATCCCAAAATTTTTGAACAATAGTGCAATTTTAGTGCAGGATATGCATGCTAAACTAAATGGTTTAGATAAACATGCAAAATCATGCTACAAAGGGCACATATGATACGTGATGCATGCTATTGTGCTTGCAGCCACTCAAACAAAACACAGTATAACACAGAAAACCTGAACAGCATAAACATTCCATGTTTAAAATTTAGTATACAACGCCACAGTTATTTTAGAACAGACTAACAAAAGAACACTGATATAATACAATCTTACAATTATTATATTAATTTAATGACAACGAACAAAACACTTTCAAAATACTTTGTTCCGAATTTGCAGTGTTCTGAGTTTGCAGCTTTAACAAACAAATATTTGGGGCAAAACTGAAACAGAGAATAGCAGTAGTGGTTGCTAAATTTATCCAAACTGTGAGACGGGTGACACTGGCAGCCAAAGCACTGAACCGCGCAAACTGAAGCACAAACCAGTGAACGCTGAGCGTCTGCGGGTGCGATAAAGCTCTGCGGGCAAAACAGACTACAAAACACTTCACTTACCAAGTTCATGGCCTAAAATTGAAAGGAAGAGAAACTGTTAAAAGTGCTGATGAGACAAATAGATCAGATGACACACTGATCAAATGACTCTGAGCAGCTGGACCGAGAGCTCAGGGTTTTCTCTTAGTAAAATTAAAAAAAAAATCAATCTATCTATCTATCTGTCTGTCAGTCAGTCAGTCAGTCAGTCAGTCAGTCAGTCAGTCAGTAGTCAGTCAGTCAGTCAGTCAGTCAGTCAGTCAGTCTGTCAGTAGTCAGTCAGTCAGTAGTCAGTCAGTCAGTCAGTCAGTCAGTCTGTCAGTCAGTCTGTCTGTCTGTCTGTCTGTCTGTCTATCTATCTGTCTATGTATCTATCTATCTATCTATCTATCTATCTATCTATCTATCTATCTATCTATCTATCTATCTATCTATCTGTCTATCTATCTATCTATCTATCTATCTGTCTGTCTGTCTGTCTGTCTGTCTGTCTGTCTGTCTGTCTGTCTGTCTGTCTGTCTGTCGGTCGGTCGGTCGGTCGGTCGGTCGGTCGGTCGGTCGGTCGGTCGGTCGGTCGGTCGGTCGGTCGGTCGGTCGGTCGGTCGGTCGGTCGGTCGGTCGGTCGGTCGGTCGGTCGGTCGGTCGGTCGGTCGGTCGGTCGGTCGGTCGGTCGGTCGGTCGGTCGGTCGGTCGGTCTGTCTGTCTGTCTGTCTGTCTGTCTGTCTGTCTGTCTGTCTGTCTGTCTGTCTATCTATCTATCTATCTATCTATCTATCTGTCGGTCTATCTATCTATCTATCTATCTATCTATCTATCTGTCTATCTGTCTGTCTGTCTGTCTGTCTGTCTGTCTGTCTATCTATCTATCTATCTATCTATCTATCTATCTATCTATCTATCTATCTGTCTATCTGTCTGTCTGTCTGTCTGTCTGTCTGTCTGTCTATCTATCTATCTATCTATCTATCTATCTATCTATCTATCTATCTATCTGTCTATCTATCTGTCTATCTGTCTATCTGTCTATCTATCTATCTATCTATCTATCTATCTATCTATCTATCTATCTATCTATCTATCTATCTATCTATCTATCTATCTGTCGGTCTATCTATCTATCTATCTGTCTATCTGTCTGTCTGTCTGTCTATCTATCTATCTATCTATCTATCTATCTATCTATCTATCTATCTATCTATCTATCTATCTATCTGTCTATCTGTCTATCTGTCTGTCTATCTGTCTATCTATCTATCTATCTATCTATCTATCTATCTATCTATCTATCTATCTGTCTGTCTGTCTGTCTGTCTGTCTGTCTGTCTGTCTGTCTGTCTATCTATTGCTGAATATATTGCTGAATAAGTAAATTATTGATTGGAAAAAAAATGTTCGGACATTATAGAGCGGCTAGAAAATAAACATTCTGGACATTACAGAATAAATTAATTAATTAATTAATGGTTAGTGGGGGGAATTTACTGAACATTATATTTATTATTACCATTATTAGAATCTGAACACAAATTTGAATGATATAGGTATCATCTCCTTAAATTAAAGAGTAAAGGAATAAAGATGCAAACAATAAATAAATAGTTAGTGAGGGGAAAATAATTAGAGAAAAAACAAGACAACAACCAGGTAGTTTTCTGTTTTTTAGGTGAAAAAAAAAATTACTCAGAATTGAGAATTATGCATGTAGAAGTGATTAATCAAAACAATACTAGTGTACTACTACACCAAATTTAAATTGCACAGTGTTTCTCTAAAGTGAACATATAAATCACAGAAAGATGTAAAGATGAGTACAGGTTTGAGTTATGGAGTTCAAGATAAGTTAGAGTGGGATAAATCAATCAATAAATAACTAAACAAATAAATAGTTTAGTCAGACACACACATTCCTATTCGTGTAGACACAACAGAAAGCAATGCAATATTCAATCACCAGAGGGCAACATTACTTTACAAGCATGCTGCTCAGTTCCCTCACAATGTGTTTTAATGAATGCCTGTACAACACACACATTGTGGAACATGTAAGCTAAAAACATCACAAGTCATTATAACATTTAGAGTGTGCCACAGATAGGAAGGATTGGTGAGATTAGGAAAAGCCCAGTTTACAGCTCAGGTCAGAGCAGAGCAGACTGCAGTGAGCCACATACCTTCAGCTTAGACTGAATCTCGCGAGACTTTCTCCGCGCAAGAACCTGCAGATGGCTAGACACCTGCAGGAAGGAAGTCAGAGGAGGGAGAAAGGAAGGAAGGGAGAAAAGAAAAGAGAAGAGAGACATTGAAAAGAAGCCACTGGGTGGCAGCACAGCCATACCTTGATGCCTGCTTGATATTCCCGCATTTTCTTCCTGGCTAACACCTGTATGTGACTAGACACCTGAGGCAAAACAGGGCCACAGACATTTGATATCATCCAACAAATATGTATATATGTCATAACAACAAAACTGTCAAAATGACCAAGTGACCAATAAACCTGACTTTTTAATTACAACATTTCTGTTTCAGTGATCACAGGAAAACAGCACATTTGCACTGCTTCATAATTTGCAAAGAACAGATATATTAGATGTCTCCTACAGACATAGGCAAATTCTCTGTTTATAACACAGATCTGACACTTGTGATGATAAGTTTATATTTATAGTGTAATATTGAAGGTGCATTAAAGGGGTACTACACCACAAAATGAAAATGTTGTCATTAATCCCTTACCCCATGTCATTCCAAACCTGTAAAAGCTTTGTAGGTCTTAAGAACACAATTTAAGATATTTTGGATGAAAACCAGGAGGCTTGTGACTGTCCCATAGACTGCATAGTAAAATACACTGTCAAGGTCCAGAAAACTATGAAAGACATCGTCAGAATAGTCCATCTGCCATCAGTGATTCAACTGTAATGTTATGAAGTGACGACCATCATTTTTGTACGAGAAGAAAACAAAAATAATGATTTTATTCAACAATTAGTCTCCACTGTCTCTCTCCACATCACTGTAGCAACATTTTGGAGAATATGATCTAACGCAGACTGCTTACGCTCTTCTGTGTCAGCCGCGGCACAATGATGCGCTGTTTTCTTTCAAATCAATGCATAAATACACAAAGAAAACGTATCCTTGTGGCGTCCAAAATATCTTAAATTGTGTTCCGAAAACAATAAGGCTTTTACGTGTTAAGAACGACATGGGGATACGTGATTAATGACAAAATTTTCATTTTGGGGTGGAGTATCCCTTTAAGTAGGTTTGTTTTTTTGTTTGTTTGGTTTTTGTTTTTTTACACCTAAAGAATTGAACAGTGTTTTGCCAGATATTTTTACATTGAATGGGATAATCTCATAATAGCATAAATACAAATAAAATGTTTGCTTTTGCACATTGCAAGATCCACACCAATAGGTGTCAGTATAAATTTCAACCAGTGAAACGAAAAGAGACTTAAAAAAAAATGACATTGAACAAGCCAAAAAAAAAAAAAGAAAAGATTAATGACTGAATCAATTACAAGCATCATAATCGAATCAAATCAGAATATAGTGATAATCTTTGACTTTGATATGACTTCTGTTGTACCCATTCAAACAAGTGCTAACAGAAACTGTCACTTTACCTGTTTTCGAGTGCGGGTTTTTCCAGTCCGCAATTTAATGTATCTTGCTATCAGCTCATTACGACCTGGAAAGGATAAGAAAAACAAGATGAGTAAATATGCAAATATACACATTGCTGACTAACACAAACAGCTGATTAATAAAGGACTGAGTGGAGTGTCAGTAATAATAATAATAATAATAATGGTGAAACTGAATATAGATATTAAATATAATAATTGTATATATATAATATAATAAAAATACAAAAATTGTGTAAGCATATAACAAAGTTCAATTCATTATATTTATATACACATTGTTTTTCTGCTGCAGTAGCTCAGCTGGTAGAGCATTGCACTCACACCGCAAGGTCTTGGGTTCGATTCCCAGTGAAAACATTGACTACTACAGTGTTTTATTAATGGATAAAAGTGACTTCCAAAAGAAAAATTATGAATATTTTTCTCATCACATGTAAAATTTTAAACTTTTATACAAAGCTATTGGGAACGAAGACCCATATGCACAGAAAAGCACATGAAATGCTGTAGTGCCTCCACCAGCAATATCACAGTAGGGTGTAAAGCCTCCTATGAGACCAGTTTATTAATAGACCATTGAAAGACAAGGCTTGTGACAGAAGAGTCAGGCGATATGGGGGGTGACTTGGCAAAACAGAAAATAAAAAATAGGGCCACCATGTGTCAGGGTGTTGACCACTCAAGCTGTTCTAAGTGGACAAATGTTTTCATACAAAGAGCAATTTATTAAAAGTACAATAAAAAATCAGTTTGTATACAGCCATTAGAATGATGATAAAGGGACGGGAATCAAGGAAGGAGATAAATTGAGGTCAAGAGATAAAAAGGATTTCATCACAGTTTATAAAAGGGTTGACCTTGTGAACAGCTGTGCAAAGTTTCATAAGTGTATCTTTCTTGACACCCCCACCCTCCCACTGCCATCCCACTCAATGACAGTCAGACCACCTAAGCCCAATACATGAAACCCTGCTCCCTGACAGCAAGCCATATAACACCAGGGACTCATATACAACATGTTGCCAGCAAACAACTTGTTTGGACATTGTGAATGTGCAAACAAATGAAGAGATCTCTGATAAGACAACCCAAATATAAATAAAGCACCATGTTTCCTACGTGGTGCTGAAGATGCCAGAATTCAGGAAAAGGATCCACTTCCTGTCACGGTAGATTCTTTGTGGTTATAGACTAATATATTAGACAATTAATAAACCAATTTTTGACCAATGGTGATAAATCAGCCAAGTTGGGTTACTAAAACAAATATATAGATTGTCAAGATAACCATATATACAACCACACACACACACACACACACACACACACAACACACACACACACACACACACACACACACACACACACACACACACACACACACACACACACACACACACACACACACACACACACACACAAACACACACACACACACACACACACACACACACATATCCTGTAGGTTGTCCAGTTGTTATTTGGGCATTTATATTTATCCCGTATATAAATATGCTTTTGGGAATTTATATTTCACCATCTAAACTCTCATTCCAGGCCACCAAAAAGGTAGATCATTTTATCTCTTAATGAGACTAAAAGAGTTCTCTGAGGTAGAGTACAAAAGAGCACCCCCTTGGTGCCAACCCGTTTTGAGAGTTTAGATGCTGTGAGTGCTTAATACCAAGATGTTACTAGAGTTGTCCAATGATTTATCACACCAACCGGAACATATTAGAGCCTCTCCAATTTAATTTAATTATCTATTACTGATGAAATGACAACATATGCGAATGTCAAAGTCGATTAGCCATTCAGACAGCCTTAATGAGAGAGAAACATCCAGACAGTGAAAGACAGAACACGAGTAAAAGAGAGGGCAAACATCTTCAGCTCAAGACATACAGAGGAGACTCTAAAAAAAAGAGAGATTCTGGCTCATTTTCAGATTTTAAGCAGCCTTGAACTCCTGAGCCCCAGCCAAAAGCTTTCAGAGGGCACCAAACCCATAGCCCCCCTTGAAAGCTACATGCCCACAAATAGAGTATTTACGACCCTAAAAGAATGACTGCACTTCCTGGGATGCTTGGAGAGGAAGAAAGGAAGATAAGACTGGAACACTGTAGCAGGGAGTATAGAAGAAGTCAGCAGACAGAAGCCCCTTTCACACTGCAGGTTGGACCCGGAAAATTGCCGGAACATTGCCGGGTTGCCTTCTGTGTGAACGCAAATACATCACGGGATTGATTACGGGATTTAACCCGGGTCGGGGACCTAGTAACATTGCCGGGTTCAGACCCGGAACGAGCGCTGTGTGGACAAAAGCCAGAACTAATGCCGTAAAGGGTGTGTTGTGCAACGTTTACGACGAAAAAATATGTGCAAACTGTAATGAAGCAGAGATCAGTTAGCTCCTCACTTTCCGCGCTGATGCTGAGATCATTTGCTAGCTTAAGTTAAAGTTAACGTGCCTAATGTTTTCGACTCGTACATTACACGTCACATCCTGATGTCACGTGTCTTTACGGGACCTTTACGGGTTGTGTGTGAACGCATGCACATATTCCGGGTAATCAATGGCAGTGTGAATGTGCAAAATCTAGCGACCCGGGAACAATTGCCAGGACACATTACCCATGTATTTTCCGGAATCGCAGTGTGAAATTGGCTAGAGAAAGACAGAAATGAAAGAAGGACATGATGAAGGAGAAGGGGAAAGAGGTCTCAGATGTCCAACAGAAACACAGATGTTCCTGACTTCAGACACACAACGCATGTAGATTCATCTATGAAGGATACTTCATGGGTTCTTTGCAAGTAGCCCTTTCACCCAAAGTGATTTACAGTACAAAGAGTTTTTACAAGTATAATCCCACAGTAGTAACTAGAGGCTCCTTCCTGCAGGTGTCACGATATGCTTTGCTTAAGGACATAATGGTAATACCTCTTGGTTGTCCCTTGTGGGACTCAAACTTGCAACTTTATGATGACTAGCTCAGTTCTAATGGCAGGGTTGTGCAATCCTGCTAAAGGCCAGAGTCCTGCAGATCTACACAACTGCCTTGAAGTTTATAGAAATCCTGAAGACCTTGATTAGGTGGTTCAGGTGTGTTTAATTAGGACTTGAGCTGAACTCTGCAGCACAGTGCCCCTCCAAGAGCAGGACTGGACCTGCATTGTGTCTCTGTCTACATCTACATTAATCTGGATACTGGACTCTCTGTCCACACCAGCGTTTTCAATCGTTTTCCAAAAGTGTCTAATCCACACTGAAACATCAGAAAACATAAAATTAGCTATCTGCGCATGTGTAAAGCCTAAAAAAAGCACACTGCATGTGATACACACAGAAAGTTTTTCTGAAAGGATTATTTTACTGTATGAAAATAACTCACCATTCACTGACGGAACCAGGTCACACACACTCACGATTGTATGTCTGATCTAAAACGCAACTGCCCTCATGTTTTGCCACATATAGCTATCATGAGTAAATTGGTAGCACTTTATTTTACTGTCCTGTTCCCCATGTACATACTATGTACTTATTATAGTAATTACAGTAACTATGTAATAACTAGGTACTAACCCTGAACCTATCCCTAAACCTAACCCTACCCCATGTAGTTACCTTGTATTACCAGAACTTTCTTAGATAAATACACTGTAAGTACACTATAAGTACATGTAAGTACACGTACTGTAAAATAAAGTGCAACCAGTAAATTTCCTTTCATCTTTGAAGGACTATGATGTGAATGTACCAAGTAACTCATCTATAGCAAAAGTGTGAAAGTGCATAGCAAATAACGTGCACGATACCAGTATAAACGCGGATATCTTTTGGTATAATATCTGTAACATGACTAAACTTGCTTCATTGTTTTCAAAAGCCTCCGTTTTCACAGTCCACACTATAATACGAAAACAGTGTTCTCAAATTGATCCACTTTGTAGAGTGTTTTCAAAGAAGCTCAGTTTTCTGTGACTAAAAACGGCATCTCGGTGTGAATGGAAGGCCGAAACGGAGAGAATGCGTATTCAAACAAAAACGTATTAGTGTTGCCATGGCCTCTGTGCCTTTTCCCCTTAACATCCTGCATGAAAAAATACAAATAAAATTGCTTCCAACTGAAGTCTACCAGACAAAGCCTGCAGAGAAGCAAACCCAGCCATCCAACAAGGGCTCTTTAAAACAATTACCTCAGAGTACAAAAGAGCAAGTCTTTTTGTTTCATTAAGAGCTAAAATTGTCTACCTGACTTTTAGGTAAATTAAAGGCTGATCATTTCACTTACAAAGTGCTGAGTAAAAAAAGGGCCAGTTAAACATCCACTCCGTATCAATGTCTGCATAAATACTTCTGCAGATCTGACTGAGGCTGTGCCAGAGGAAAGTGCCGATTTGCTCCCAGATTCCTCTAAAGTACGTCCAGGAAAAACAGGAGTGAACTGAAAATGGCTTTGTACACATTTATCCCTCCAAAAAAAAGAAAAGAAAATCAGAATGGGAAACTTGCGCTCCATCTGGGAGCCACGGCAAATGAATAGTGTTTGCATATGTTTTTGGTCTATATTGACAAGTATGTGAAGGTGAGCCCATGCTTGAGCTCTCCTTTCCAATTATGTCAGTCCTGTTGACATAACCATTTGGAAGTGCTAAAATAATTGCAGGACTGCAGGATATTGTGGACTTGCCCTGTGGGTCACTTAGCAAGAAGTCTGTAGAAAGAAGTCAGTGAGGATGATGATTAGCACCTTGCCTCTATTAGTTTCCCTCTCTTTCATGGATAATTTTTCACCATGACAGTGTCCTCCCAAAATTCACCCTGGTTAACCCTCCATTCCACCAGATGTGTAAGTTTGCTGTCCAAAACCACCTGCTTTTTAACAACTCACCCACCACCCACCTGTTAACTTTGGCCCGCAGTTAAAGATTGAAAACTGCTAATCAAAGGAAAACCCAAACCAATGGCCAATCAAAAACAGGTGCCATGCCATTCAAATTAGATTCTCACAGAACTGGTGCCAGTCCACTCAAGTCATGATTCTCAGACAAAACAGCAAGATGTGCTGTATTATGTTCCAGCTAATCGCAAGGAAATGAGAGTAATTCCATATGTTGTTTTGCCCTGGATGTTTTCACTGGAGACACTAGACTGGAGACCTTCTCTATAGACAAGCGTCACCTGAATGAAAACTCCACATTTTTGTACTGGTGTTTTTGAACTCAAGTTCTCCCAAACTCCTATACCCATTAACTCCTGAACTTTGTCCAGTTTGTTTATTAATGTTACCTAATTATACACCAATAAATCTTTCTTACTATTTCAATGGCCAATAAAATGGTATTCCTTGGATTTATACTGACACCTGTTGGCACGGAAGAAGCATCTGCAAAAACAAATTAAACTGATATTTTAAAACAGTTATCAGTTATCATTATCAGTTATCATTGCCATACAAAACAACCCTAGACAGACATATTTTTCACCATTAAAGGGGTCATATGATGCTGCTAAAAAGAACATTATTTTGTGTATTTGGTGTAATGAAATGTGTTTATGCGGTTTAAGGTAAAAAAAAAAAACACATTATTTTCCCCATATTGTACATTATTGTTTCTCATCTATGCCCCCCCTTCTGAAACGCATAGATTTTCACAAGGCTCATCTCTCTGAAAAGCGAGGTGTGCTGTGATTGGACAGCTATCCAGCGCGTTGTGATTGGCTGAATGCTTCAAGCCGGAGACTGAAATGTTACGCCTCTTAACATATTGTGATGCTTCATCCGGCCGGAGCAATGAGACATAAACACAAAACCCATTATAAACATGATATAAACAGGATTTCTAGTCGTGTTTTCTTATGGAAGGCAAAAACAAAGTAGTACCGCGGCCTTGAGTGAGCGAAGGACGGAGGCTTAGAGTGAGCCGCGGTCTAGAGTGAGCAGTGAGCAGGCTTGAGAACGGTGCAGCAGGTGGATTCTACGAAGGAGCGTACCTTGGTCTTGCAGCAACCACATGTGACGACAACAGGCTGGATGCCACTTTGTCCATGGTGAAAGCTGATCCGGCAATCCACAGTGCAATGTTGATGTATTTCCTCAGGTACGCCTTCTTTCTTTGCGTGAACATCTGGGCGGCGTTATGCAAATCTTCCCACATACTGACATAGACATGTGGGGGCGTGTTAGAATGAGCCGTTTCAGGGGGGCGTGAACGAGTGTTAACTTTTATAAAGAATATCTCTTTGGATTTGAGACTTTAGTCTTTTTAACTTCACAGATCTTCTTTATTCGCCAAGAGCTTGTTACACTCCAAAGAGAAAGGAAATTTTTAAATCGCATCATATGACCCCTTTAAATAACTGATTCCACGACTGAATGTGCCAGATATCACATAAGTAGTGTTAAGCTGCACATATAATCTTAACATAGCATTATAAAAC
This sequence comes from Carassius carassius, assembly GCF_963082965.1. Lineage (NCBI taxonomy): Eukaryota > Metazoa > Chordata > Actinopteri > Cypriniformes > Cyprinidae > Carassius > Carassius carassius. Next base: position 6,161,439 of record NC_081800.1, on the reverse strand, counting down.
ACATTTTTCTAGACCATGACTGCATACATTATCTCATGTGCAAGTATATACTACTAATACATTTATAACATTTATATTCCTCAGTGCAGATGACAGAAATACAATTTCTACTGAAATGTAAAAAAATACTCAGCATTTAAAAAGACATGCAAATAATATAATTTCCTGACAAAAAGACAATCTTACATGTTGAAGAATGCACTTTCTTCTTTGTGGCCTTTACTTTTGTATTGTAAAGTTATTTTACCTCAAATTAAAGTGTTACAAATATCTTTAAAGGTAAAGATTAAAAAAATACTTATTTTTGAAAGTGGAAAATAGTTCCTTAGTGCACTTTTAAATACAAAATAGCAGCAAAGTGACAACTATCATATGCAATTATGTTACGGCATACCTTTGGAACAATAAATGTCACATAGTTACACTCTTATTAGAACTTTATGCTGGGGAAGAGAATAGAACAGAAACTTGAATTACCTACTAAAGAAACTGGTAGTTTAAGTGATTACTTGAGATTCATGCAATTATAAGCTTACTATAAGTCACTAGCAATATGTATACATATTTATATAACAACTATGTAGTATGACGTAGATAGGCAAAGGAAACAATTGCAAACAGTATGTGTAAATATGTGTGAGTTCAAACATTTCCGGAAGATCCTGTCTGAGCCACTGACAATCATGCCGAACATGTTTTGACTTGTTCTGAAACAGATATGAACTCACACCAGAATTGTCAAAACATTTGAGCTGGAGTATGAGGCAACTGGACAGTTGGTCCATCTCCACTAAGAGAGATCAAAAGGTCAAAAACGTTTTCAAATGATACCATCTCATAATACCACTTCAGGCTTTTATTTATCTGAAGTGGAGAACATCTAAAGATGTACATGTACATCTTTCTCACTAAAATTAAACCCTTCTAACCCTTTGAGACATGGAAGGATACGCCCTGACCTTTGACAACCCCTGAAGAGCAAACCTTCACCTGTGACCCTTAAGTCCCTCAAGATTCCTGTAGTCTAAGGCCCAATCCCAATTCTACCCCTTAGCCCTTCCCCTTTCCCCGCTTCGCGCGTTCACGTGAAGGGGTAGGGGTGTCTCTTTTGGTTGGAGGGGTAGGGGTAAGGGGAAGGGCCAGATAGCCCTTCAAATGAAGATTTTTCGGGACCACACTTCAAACGAAGGGGTATGAATTATCTCGGCAACATTGTTGCTACAGTGAACAAAAAGACACATAAATGTAAGCCTTTTTGGCATAAATAAAGATTTTAACTAAAAGTAATCATTTGTTTTATGTTACATACAATTGTGATTTCATATTAACGGTCATGTTACTCAAAGAAATGTTTGCAAAAAATCGCTAATATTTGCTAACGTCATATCATTACAGACTGCAAAATAGTGGCACAGCATATGTCTGATCAGTGCGATAACTGCCATAGACGAATCCCCCCAATAATTAGAAATCGCTACACCATTTTCTCAAATACAGCCTATTCGAGAGAGAGAGAGAGAGAGAGAGAGAGGGAGAGAGAGAAAGAGAAAGAGAGATGGAAGTTGCGTGTATTCGAATCTGTGCGTTTATCTTTTTAGAGAGAGTTTACTTAAAAACAGCGATTGTATCCTTTCATCGCTGGAAAATATAATGTAGCGATTCAGTATTTTAACTGTATTTAATAAAAGTCGTGGGGCAGCGTTGTCAAGTTTATTTTCTCCTGGATGTGTGAGCTGCGCGATTTACGATCTGTGTGTGTGTCAATAAGCAGCTCATTAATACAGAAAGATAATTAAAGGCTCTAATGTACACCAGCACACCAGTATATTTGTGTATTGTAAGAGCTAGACGACGAATGATGACGTGTGATGGCATAGTAGTGGTGTCCCAATCCTTAGGGGAATATTTTCTCCCCTACCCCTTGCCACTCTGGGGAAGGGGTATAAAATAGAATTGGGATTGGGCCTTTATGTTTGTTGCTTTCCTCAGCGCTTTTCCTCATTTAAAGCAACAGTTCACACCAAAATGCTGAAAATGTACTCACCCTCAGGCCATCCAAGATGCACATGAGTTTGTTTCTTCATCAGAACATATTTGGAGAAATTCAGCATTATATAACTTGCTCACCAGTGGATCCTCTGAAGTGAATGGGTGCCATCAGAATGAGAGTCCAAACAGTTGATAAAAAAATCACAAGTAATCCACACCACTTCAGTCTATCAGTTAATGTCTTGTGAAATAAAAAGTTGTGTGTTTGTAAGTAACAAATCCATCAAGACTGTGTGGATTACTTGTGGATTATTGTGACGTTTTTATCAGCTATTTGGACTTTAATTCTGACAGCACCCATTTACTGCAGAGGTTAACACTTTTGACACAGACTTACAATTTTTAACACCTATAAAATGTGTAATGAAGCCTATAGATGGATCAGGAAATATCACGAGTCAGGCTTGAACCTGCATCGCATCATCCACATGAGCACCATGGCACAATGTTCACTAACCACTATGCCACAGTCCATACATTTCCTATAGAACATTTCCAACCATCTTTTGCAAATGGGCTGTGATTTGTCATTAATCTCACAAATGGAGGAACAGCAGTTCTCCATGATCTCCTCAGAGGATCCATCACATCTGAGAAGCTTGTGCAACCGAGATGATGTCATGCGTCTTCTCCGAGATGGTCCTAATTCAAAACTTCACTTGAAAACAGACAACCGTAACTCTCAACAAATAGCTACTACTAACATAAAAGGATGCGTAATGATGAACAGAGCCATAATTAGCCTAATTCAGAAAAGACCTTGAGATAATTTGCTAAATGCTAGCGTTGATATATAATTTCTCAAACAGCTTTGACACACTGGCGATAAACTAAAACGATTGCAGGTTGAAAGTGGCAAGACATCACAGGTGCAGGATGATGACAAATCAAGCTCATTATAGCAACCAGACACTGGATGGGAACATCAAATTGTTTAACCAGTCTTTCCACAGTGCAATGAGAATGAACTTTATTAGAAAAACTGCTTTCTGTTAGAAGACAGCAGGAACAGGTGATGATAAGGACAAAATAAAACTTGAACTTTCAGTTTCCACAGCATACCTGAGACAAAATATTCCAAGAGGAAAGCATTGTGAGCTGCCTACAATACATAGATAGCATTTTAAGGCATCATAAGTGTGTTCCTGGCATAAAAGACAACCTTTATTTTAGCTTATTTTGCCCATCTATTTCGTATGTAGTCCTAAACTTTTAAAGTTAACTGGAAAATAGACTGTTTATTATTGCCCTCTATTTAGAGCTGCTGTAATTTAATTTTTAAAAACTATTTTTTTTTCTAGTTGTCCATGACTTGAACACACAAAAAGGCTATCTCAGAAATGTAATTAAACATTGATGATTTAATTAAATATCTGTGTGCTCCATGTATTATTTGTGATCATTAAAGAACAACAATGTTAACTTAGCATCTATGGAAGCATATGGGTAGCGATATTCAATTTGGAATGTAATATGCAAAATGACAATGCAATATGTAAAACGGCAATGCATTTCTGTATTTACATTTACACTTTCCAATACATGTGTGCAACGTTTGGTGCAAAATGAAAATGAAAATTAAATTACATAATTTTCATTTGCCATTTCATACACCAGTTTTAATATGTAAAATGAAAGCTAATTTTAACGCTTTATAAGTTGCAAAATTAAAATGAAAATATATTACAGAAATGATTAGATATGTATAACATGTTCAAGCAAAAACTGTGGCAAAATGATCATTTAAATGCTATTTTTCTTAAATGCATTAACACTTACAGTCAAGAAACTTACGATTGCATTTTCATTCAGTGTCCCGCAATGAATGTAGCAAAATTCAATGTGCACATTGAAAATGCATTCCGAGCCGATCACGTGTCCGCCCCCTCCCGCCATGTCAATCACTGCGTGAACAAGGCGGGGCTTGCAGAAGGTCAGAGACTCAAATCTCAAGAAGAGGATTCAAGTGAGAGAACATGGACAAGAGAGTTGGTCCGTGTACGTTTTGATCATTTCGGTTTATGGCTTCAATATTTCATTCGCACTTGTGGGCGGAGCTGAAGCGCTCCTTTCATCTGATTGGCCGAATCGCTCCACCTTCAGCTCGGTCTTTTCATTCTTTCAGGCAGAATAAGAGTCAGTGCGAGTGAAGCACTGTAATGTCTGAAACCACCGCTCACTGTTAATTACCATAATATTTGAATCAGATGTAGCTGGGCACATAATTCGTGCTGCTGCGACTTGCAAGAGACCCCGTTAAATTATTTCTAGGTTATAGTATTGTATAAATATTGTCCCACTGATAAAAACAGTGCAATTAGTTCTGTCTCCTTGGATAACAGCGAAGTGGAAATAAATATAGTTAAATTTATTAAATAAAATTAAATAGGATTTTTTGGGAAGGTAAGTCTGGCCAGTTATACAGCAAAACGAGTCAGACGAGTCTGAAGATCTGAGCTGAATTTGGTGAAACATTAAAGTTCTAGTCTGTGTCAATTACTCTCATAATAAATAATAATAATAATGTTACCCATATTTTTTGGTATAAGTTGCATCAGTCCAAAAATACGTCATGACGAGGAAAAAAACATATATAAGTCGCATTTATTCAGAACCAAGAGAAAACATTACCGTCTACAGCCGCGAGAGGGCGCTCTGGGGTAGGCTACAGGAGCACTGAGCTGATTTTACTATTTTTATTTAGAAATGTAACTATATTAATTTTTACAATTATTTATTAATGTCACACACACACATACCTAGTGCCTTATGACTTAAAATATGAGAGTGGTAAATGTTACAGACATGGAACTGTTCAGTCTATTATTGATTTTTATTTCCACTTCACTTTTTTCCAAAGAGACAGAACTATTTGCACTGTATTTATCAGTGGGACAATATTCATACAATACTACAACCTAGAAATAATTTGCAGGTCTTAGCAGCAGGAATTATGTGCCCAGCTACATATGATTAAAATATTATGCTAATTAACAGTGAGTGTATTTTCAGACATTACAGTGCTTCACTCGCTCTGACTCTTATTCTGCCTGAAAGAATGAAAAGACCGAGCTGAAGGTGGAGCGATTCGACCAATCAGATGAAAGCAGCGTTTCAGCGCCGCCCACAAGTGCGAATGAAATATAAAAGCCATAAACCGAAATGATCAAAACGTACACGGACCAACTCTCTTGTCCATGTTCTCTCACTTGAATCCTCTTCTAGAGTCTTGAGTCTCTTGACCTTCTGCAAGCCCCGCCTTTGTTCACGCAGTGATTGACATGGTGGGAGGGGGCGGACACGTAATTGGCTCGGAATGCATTTTCAATGTGCACATTGAATTTTGCTACATTCATTGCGGGACACTGAATGAAAATGCAATCGTAAGTGTCTTGACTGTGAGTGTTAATGCATTTAAGAAAAATAGCATTTAAATGATCATTTTGCCACAGTTTTTGCTTTAACATGTTAGACATATCTAATCATTTCTGTAATACATTTTAATTTTGCAACTTATAAAGCGTTAAAATTAGCTTTCATTTTACATATTAAAACTGGTGTATGAAATGGCAAATGAAAATTATGTAATTTAATTTTCATTTTCATTTTGCACCAAACGTTGCACACATGTATTGGAAAATGTAAATGTAAATACAGGAATGCATTGTCATTTTACATATTTCATTGTCATTTTGCATATTACATTCCAAATTGAATATCGCTACCCATATGCTTCCATAAGCATCATGCTAATGCCAAACCGAAATCTCCATGTGGTTGATGTGAGGAACTCTATTCTACATACTAGTTCATGAGTGACCATTATGCAAGTTGTTGCTTATGTACATTGTTTTAGATCAGTCACAAATAAAGTTCCATGATTGTTACCTTGCTTCACTACAACATAGCTAGCTAAGCGGGTATGGTTTGTAACAGAGCTAACACAAGATGGTTTAGCAATTTCTTACAATTAAGATTCTAAAAATTTAGGCCTGTTAATAGTTGAAAAACATTACTTAAAGGTGCAATAGAATGCATTGATAAAATAATTTAAATTGTTCTCTGATATGTGGCTAAGAGACTAAGATACATATTTTGAGAAATATTATGATATTATGAAATATTATGATGAACTTGATCGCTGTGAGACAATGGCGGAGTGAACGAGGCTTGAGAGAGTTGTGAGTGAAGGCACGGACAAAGTCATCGTATTACCAGATCCAGCTGTTATAAGCATTTTTGGACTTGTCTTTTCCACTTTTTTTGACACTTTAGAAAGTTAATAAAGTAGGAAGTTGCAGTTTAGGGTCAGCGATATCTTTATCTTAATTGGAAAAGATTCAAAATATTTTTTGATTATTTTTATTTATTCACCCTTTTTTGTTTGTTTAAATAGCAACATCTGGGAACACTGCATCATTGATTCGGCTTTGCAGGTCCAGCTGACCTTAATGCGCTGGTTTATGTTATGCAAATGTTGGGGAAAAAAACATTAATGATCCTGACTGTAACGTCACAGTCGGTGTTATGTTGGGATTCGCCTCTTTTTCAGTGGTCTTTCGCACGCACAGGATTTACATAAGGAGAAGGAAAAAATGGTGTTTGAGGCTCACGGAATGTCATTCCCATGTACAGAACACTTATGAACCAACTATGCCAAGGTAAATACAGTTTTCCATTCTATAGCACCTTTAAAGCTTCTGCCCCCTGACAGCCAATACATCTGCATGCAACCAATTAATCAGTTTATATTCAGATTGATTGCTCAATCAAAGTAAACTCCTCAATTGAACTGACTGAACCGAATGAAAATTAACCATGAATTTACTGCACATAAAAAAACAATAACAACAACAAAACATGGTTACTATATTTAAATCATGGTAACCACAAATTAACCACAAACATAATTCCTACACTAGCCATGGTTTAACCACGGTATTTGCAGTGAAACTGGGGCTATACAAATGGTAATCAATAAGCCAAAAATACACTTTTACTATAATAAAACCGTGTTTAATTTTTGTAAGGTGTAGACCTAAATAAATTGACCAAAATGAAAAATTAGGCATGTAAATGCTTGAATCTGATTAATTTTCTTAGAGTTAAGCTTGCACTGTACACCTTAACATGAGAATGTTTAATCATGCCTCACGCCTTATGAACTGTCCAGAAGAGGAGACTGTATATTATTTGAATATTTGCTAAAAAAAAAAACTCTTCCGACATATTTGTCAGCTTTCTTTTTAGATACGTCATCAAGACAAAAACAGCAATACACACAGTAGCTTTCACAACATTATCACAGTGGCTTTCTAGATTTGGAATACATGCAATGAGCATGTAAATGGATGAGTGAATCAGATTACAATATTTAGGGCTCATATGAACCTAATTTTCAAAATGAGTACATGTAAACATACCTGGTGGGATTAGACTACAGATTATATGTTGAAATTGAATAGCATATTACGTCTTTCATCCTTGGGTTTAGATTTAATTTACTTGACATTTTTTAGACATCTGGTGAAGATTCCTCAATGAAACTTTACTCAAATGTATACAGCAAACTATGAGAGAGCAAAAACAACCCAAAAAGTCACTAGGACAGTTCTCTCCTGCCTGCATCACATAGCCAGACTATTTTAGTGCTGTCTAGTCAAAGTATACATTGTGGCTGATGAACTTGAGTGCACTTGTGGTGGAAGAGAGATGGGGGCATATCAGGAGACTCTGTTCGCTTTTGGAAATTGACATCAGGGTCCTGGCAGGAGTATCATAACTGCTCTGGGATGGGGCTGTTTGTAAAGAGAGTGTAAGGGGATGATCTTGACGAGAGGGGTAAGAGGACACACAAAGATGACGGATTGCGCTTCCACAAAAGGACAAAATGCCTGGCTGTTGAAACAAACCTTCTTCCTCTGTTGCGAGGGGGATTAGAGCTTGTGTGACAGACGTGGATAGAGTATTATGGTGGACGACAAGGCCACAGAGTTGTGGAATGTGTGTCCCCTTCAAGCCAAGGGGAAAAACAAAAGAATGTGGGCTGGTCTCTGTAAGCCTTTTCTACAGAGAGGGTCAAAGGTCAAACCACCTCAAATCCAAATGAGCTTATTTGTGTGAGCAATCATTTATCAAATCCTGAAGGGTAAATTGACAAAAGGATTAGGGTAGGACATTAAGTCGAGTTTATCAATGCTAAATAGAGTAATACTGGCCCAGTCCTTACTAATTACTGGGTGTTCATGCTAATGATTTGCAACATCACAAGTCTGCCAAATAATAACCTTTAAGTGTGTTCACATTTATTGTTGTTTGATTTTTTTATTGATTTCTGTTGTTGTCGCTCCAAAAATCAAGAGGAATCCATTTGATTGGGAATTTTGTGTAAGTGTGAATGATTTCCCCACAGAGATTTTTCAACGGTTGGTCAAGAGAACTTTCAGCATCGACCAACAGAAAGCTAAATGGTTTGAAAGCGATTTTTGTGTGAGATGTGCTTTATACATCACTACACTTTTGACAATAACCAATTAAATTTAGCTTTAATTCTGTGAACGCAGCATTAGAGTACCTGCTAGTATAGACAATTGCCATTTACTTTAAACCAACAGTGAAACCACAACTTGAAGAGAATTGTTATCAAAAACACTCCAATGGCTACTGATCAACTATTCGCAATACATTTGCAAATCATGCCCTCCTCATTCACATGCCTACTGCAAAAAATTCAATGGATATGTAATTCTCCTGGAATGGTGCAATGGAGGTAAAATAAAATGACAAACGCAATAACGTCTCTTTTTTATTTTTTTTATTTTTTTATAAATAGATATTTTTATTCAGCAAGGATGCAATAAATTGATTAAAAGCGATAGTAAATACTTTTGTCATGCTCTTGTTAAGGGAGCCGCATAAAGATGAAGGTAATCAAAATAACCCAAGATGATAAAGAACTAATTACCACCAGCTAACTAAACTGAAACTGGAACTTAAGTAGGGTAAAATAATGAAGGACAGACAGGTGAGGATGATAACAAATCAAACACAGGTTAAATGAATGAACTAATCAAAGGATGACTAAATGACAGAACAAAAAAGTCCATGACTGTGACATTCATATTGTTACAAAAAGCATCTGTAGTATTTGTATTTTTTTAAATACTGTTCTTTTAAACTTTCTATTCATCAAACATTTCTAAAAAAAATTATAATTCAATGTTGATAATAATCAGAAATGTTTCTTGAGCATGAAATGTCTACGGTTACAAACGTAACCTCAGTGCCCTGAAATACGAGAATAAGTACTGCCGTCTGCTAAGATGCTGTGGAAAAACTAATTATTCTCAGATAACTACAGCTTTTTCAATAACACAGTGTAACTGCACAGTCATTGGTTCATGCAGAAAATTAAAAAAGAAGCAATGGATCGCCAGTGGAGCATGCAATTATGGGCGGGGACATCTGGCTATACAGGTGCCTCTAAAAAAATTTGAATATCATGAAAAAGGTTTTATTTTTTGTAATTTAATAAAAAAACTAACTTTTTTATATTCTATATTCATTGTACACAAACACAAACATTTCAAGAGTTTTTTATTTTTTATTCTGATGTTTATGACTTACAGCTTAGAAAAATTAAAAATTCAGTATCTCAAAAAATTTGAATATTCCATTTTGAGCTTGATTAGTTAGATTTTTTTAATTCTTTTAGATACTGAATATTTAATTTTCCCAAGCTGTAAGTCATAACCATCAGAATTAAAACAGTGCAATGAATCTAGAATATAAGAATGTTTGCTTTTTTTTATTAAATTACAAAAAAAAGCACTTTTCCATGCCATTCAAATTTTTTGAGATGCACCTGTATAACGGGTGGCAAATGTCAGCCCTAGAGAACCGCTGCCCTGCAGTTTTGCTTCAACCCTTATCAAGCACAACTGAACAAGCTAATCAAGGTCTGAATGGTTAATAGAAAGCTACAGGCAGGTGAGTTTTATTTAGAGTTAGATCTGAACCTTGCAGGGTGGCGGCTCTCTAGGACCAGAGTTCGCCCCCCCTGCTATATAAGCAGGCATGTCTCCATTGGATTCTCAGGTTACTTAGATTGAAGTGAAAACTGAGTACTGCAGCTGCATAGCACAGCTAAGTATGCAGTACTTGTACATGTATCTCAGGCAACGTTTGTAACCGAGTATGTTCCCTATCAATACTTCACTCGTACTGCATCTGCTAAGATGTTATGGGGAACCTGTACAATCCCGCCATGCTATGCTTAGAGCAAGGGTTCTCTTCATGAAGTACCCCCAGCACTGCATGTTTTCTATGTCTACCTATATCTGACACATTCACTTCAGGCAGTCTCCACTAATGTGCTGATGAGTTGAATCAGGTGTGATAGATGAGGGAGACATACAAAATGAGCAGGGCAGGGGGCACTCCAGAAGAGGTTTGAGAACCACTGGATTGCCTTAAGCACAGAGGGACAAGTAATTTGCAGGGAAGCCCTGAAGGAGGCAATGAGGTTAAACTCGTAGAGGTCATTCCAGCCATAAGTAAATGTTCCAGGAAGAAAACCTACAGCCTCAGCACTTCTGTAAGGGCCAAGAGAACTGGTAGGCAAAGCCTGAGGCTAATTAAGCAAAAAGGACCTGGGCCTGTAAGGTCAGGATGTCCAGATTATAGAACCTAGCAAATGTGGACAGCAAGGCCCAGACCGCCACCACACAGATTTCTGTAATGGACAAACCGCTAGACCAAGCCCAAGATGAGGCCATGACTCTAGTCGAATGGGCCCTTACTCCCATGGGGCAGTGTAGGCCAAAAGAGGAGTAAGCTAGTACAATAAAATCAACTACCCATTTGGAGAGTCTCTGTTTAGTGACCGGAAACCCTCAGGTGCGGCCAGTAAAGCATGAAAGGGTTGTTCCAACTGCCTGATTGGGGTGGAATGCGCGATATAGATCAGGCTCCTGGGAGGAACAAAATGGGAGCGCAGGAGGGTGCGAGGAGCAGGGTCACTTTCTGAGAAGAAAGCTGCCGTGAGCAAAGAGAGGAGAGACTCATTTCCTTGCAGTGAGTATATTCTGTCTCTTTGAGTACATCCTCAGCGTGGGATCTCCCCAAGCAGATGCACTTGCCGTGACTGTTAGCATGATATAAACGTGGCAGCATTCACTGCTACACCACAAAATGTGCTCTTTTAAATTTACTCTTTGTAGATCACGGGATTGTGGCAGGGGATCTGGACACCAGCGCTGAAGGCGCCTGCAAGAAGCTGTGTGATCGGCCAAGCAGAGAGGTCCTGATCCGCTGCGAGGTGGTTCAGCGGCAAAGCTTCAAGTCCTGTAATCTCAGCGAAGATCGTCGTCGTCACTGAAGGAGAAGAAATCTGAGAATCCTTTGGCAACATGCCTGATTATATAGTCAAATGACCCCACTCCAATTGGCGAGCTCTGGAAGGCTTCATTACCATAGGCTTGTGCGGCTCCGCTGCTGAGACATTGGTTCATTATTAATTTACATTGTAATTTTTACACTGCATTACTGAAAAAGCTTCATTCATCGGAGAGGAAGGAGTCTTCCCATAGCGTCTTAGCAGATGCAGTACGAGTGAAGTACTGATAGGGAATCAGCATATTAGAATGATTTCAGATGAATCATGTGACACTGAAAAGTCGGGATGCTGAAAATTCAGCTTTGTAGCACAGAAATAAATTTCATTTTATAATACATTCACATAGAAAACCGTTAATACATTTTTTTCAATATTTCATATTGTTGTTTTACTGTAAATAAAGTATTTAAAACTTTTAGAATTAACAGGGCTTAAATGCTATAATTTCTTTCAGTTCAATATTCATTCATTTAAAAAAAAAAGAACATTATGTTTGATTTCTATAAATCTAGTTGGCCTGTTAACAATCATCTACTGACCTCCTTTTAGAAAATGTGTGCTTAGTAGCAGCCAGAAACATCTCTGTAAATAAGTAGTAATTTATACACTAGGAAACCCAAACAAACATGAAACCACTCCTTTAAAGTATCAAGTATTTTAATAACTATCATTATTAAAATCATTATTGAGTCATGTCTCAGATAAAATCAGATAAATATGAGTCATGTCTCAATGATAAAGAGAAAAATGTCACACGTGATAAAGCAGGAGGCTGACTCATGCTTTATTGCAAATGCTGACTCAAATGGGAGACACAGCATTCCTGTCAGTGGATACCATGTGGGAAGGGGAAAATTTGGAGGTGGCGTTACCTTAAGTTCACCCTCTGATTCACTTCAACAAAACTCCCACAGCATGACTGGGCCCTGTTTGTTCTTACCTTATTTCATTTTTTCCCCCAATATCAGCACTGCTGCAATAAATAGCTGAGCCATGATTTTTTTTTAGGAGTATTTGAAAAACAGCTTCAAAAAATCTCTCTTATGACTTCTACTCTATTAAGTTTCTATTGCTTTGCAGCTAAGGTCTGACCTGAGCACATAAGTAAATACATCAAACAACTCTCGACAGGCATATTCAGCCTTTTTAAGACCCACCAGACCGTTCTCATCCCAAGGCGTCATATACTGACCCTTTTGACATTTCGTCAACATCCTACGCACATGGCACCCTCTAGCGTCAATATTAGAAGCAGATAAAAATGGGCCAGAAGGCGCCTCCTAGCGGTCTAACCCTAACCCTAACCCTAACCCTAACCTTAACCCATAATCTGTGTCTCATATTGACGCTAGAGGGTGCCTTGGGATGAGAATGCGTTAGACTCACCATACATCTTGCCTTCATCTGAAAGGATGATCTTTCTGCGCCCACAGGGGGGATAAATGGCCAGAGCCTCCTGGAAACTCTGTTCAATGTCAGGGCTCCAGACGCCCTCCGCATCGCCGTCCATTCCGGCCTTGTCCATCCCATCCACTCCATCCTCCTGCCCCTCCTCCGGGCTCCCATTGGTGCTCCACTCGTTGGCTGCAATTGTGGCGGCTCCACCTGGGCCCATACGTGAGCCCTCACACCCAGGACTAGGAGAAAGATAGAACGAATAACAAATCAATAAATAAATGAATTATCAACATCAATAAATTAAAAAAATTAAATAAAATCAATCCATCACATTGTGTCAAACCAGTGTGGTGTTATTTGAATCTTCACACAGGTTTTTTTCATGTATGTTGGCATAAAAGGACATTCACAGTATCTGTTTTTCAAATGTGTTTTTGATCTTTGAAAGACATACCTGTTTTGTGCTTCAGGGTTGTTAATTGATGGTGTATGCTTTTCTCATTTTCTCAACTCATTTGTTCGTATTAATTCAACTTATTTTTAAAATAATTAGAATTTCTGGTGAAAAACGAGATTATGATTCTATGTAGAAAATTCCACCAGTCAGAAGCTGTATCCAAAACTGCTCCCTATCACCTATATAGTGCACTATATCGGCCATTTTGTTGTGCTGTCCGAATTCAAAGTTCATTCCCTACATTCATTCACTACTTTTTACCCACAATCCTCTCCGACTCACTGAAGCACTATTTCTTATAATCCAATGCAGTGTAGGGATGAAACAATACCATTTTTTCAGAACTGATCCGATCCAGAAAATTCGAAGTGTCGTCCGATTCTGATACCATTTTTATTATTATTTATTTTTAATCAGTGTAGAATTTCTATACTTCTCTGTGTTGACCTGATCTTCACTCTTTTGTGTGTTAAACACAATCTAAAATGCTAAATATAAACTTAATTTTAATGAAAAATTACAAATGAAAGAATATATAATAATCTATGACAAAAATACTATTATAAACTAGGTTAGTGGATAATTTAGCAGCAAATTTATTCTAGAAAAATCATGAGTGCACAATTTTATAAAATCTAAACATTTAGTGAATTAACATTATTTAGTGGGGAACAAATTAATGTGAATAAGTGTAGGACTAAATCTGGTAAAATGTTACAAATTGTTATCTGTATTGTAAAATACATGAATGAAAACAAGAAAATGTATTTATATATAAACTATACAATTAACAGACATTTCTTTTAAATGTATAGCACATTAATAAAGGCAGCAACATCTATAGATAGGGAAGTCCTATCTATCATATGTTGCTGCCTCCATTACCATGCTATACATATTAATAGCCTTATAGGACAGAACAAGAAATGCTAAAATTAATCTTTCATTGCACAAAAGTATTATAATAATAATAATAATAATAATAATTCATTACATTTATATAGCGCTTTTCTAGGCACTCAAAGCGCTTACATAGACAGGGGGTATCTCCTCATCCACCACCAGTCTGCAGCATCCACCTGGATGATGCGACGGCAACCACAGTGCGCCAGAACGCCCACCACATACCAGCTTACTGGTGGAGAGGAGACAGAGTGATCAGCCAATCAGCGGATATGGGGATTGTTAGGAGGCCATGATGGTCCGAGGCCAATGGGCGAATTTAGCCAGGATGCCGAGGTCACACCTCTACTCTTTTCGAAAGACTTCCTGGGATTTTTATTGACCACAGAGAGTCAGGACCTCGGTTTAACGTCTCATCCGAAGGACGGTGCTTGTTGACAGTATAGTGTCCCCATCACTACACTGGGGCGCTAGGACCCACACAGACCACAGGGTGAGCACCCCCTACTGGCCTCACTAGCACCTCTTCCAGCAGCAACCTAGTTTTCTCAGGAGGTCTCCCATCCAGGTACTGACCAGGCTTAGCCCTGCTTAGTTTCAGTGGGAAACCGGTCTTGGGCTCCTGGAGGGGGTATATATATATATATATATATATATATATATATTTTTTTTTTTTTGTTCTTTATACAAACATATTGTGTGGAATCTGAAGATTTAATAAATATGGGACGTGAATCATTGTAATCATTAACTGTTAAACAACTACATGAAGATTCTTACTAATATCTAATTTTGTGTTCTGTGGAAGAAGGAATATAGGTTTGGAAAGACACAAGGTCTCAGGTCACTTTGCAGGGGGATCAGCTGCCCCTTCCAGGCTGTCTTACAATCTTACTATAATTGGTAAATTGAAACGGCTCAATAACAATAGAAGGGTTGACAGTACTGTAATTATCATTCCAGATGGTGTGATCATGAATCTCCCTTTTGGAGCTGGAGCTTTTCCCAACCCTTCCATGATTAATAAATCTTGCAGGATCATGTAATCATTTGCATAAGCCGTGTCAATGAGTTTATCCCATTATGAGATGGCAAAAAGAGGAGAATTGGAAAGGAAAATTGCTGTCAGAGCGGAAGACACACTGAGCAGCCGAGCAAGGTGCCAGATTTTCAAGACTCCTGAAGTCAAGTTAAGTTCAGGTGACGAGGTATCAGATTTTCAAGGCTGACGGTATTAATAGCCATGGTTTTGAAAATCATGGTAGTGAGGGCACTGATAAATTTCCTTGGTGTCAACAAGGCAGGCTGAGCAATATTGGCCAATGTCATGGCGAAAGCAGACAGTGGAAGTTGGCTGTTCACAAATTATTTTGATTTAAGAACTAATAAGGATTTAATGACATATCAACAAATTGTTTATTATTTTTTTCAGTCTATTTGTCCAGACAAAATACAATCAGACATAATATGTCTGATTGAAAAAAAAAAACTGTCCTAACTGTTGGAAATAAAAATAAAACAACAATAGCAGTAAGTAGCAATAATTACTACATATATTAGCTTGCTAGAAAATCTGAAAAAACATTTTTAAACATATTAAAGCATGAATCTTTCAAGAATATTATGACACAATAAAAATAGCAAAACTAACCAACTGTCATGGTCTTCAAGACAAAATAATATCATTGCAATATATATTGTTGATCTGCTCTTATCATCTGATCGTGGGTGTATCTCTCTATTACACTAAGTAGACATCCAAAAGGCCCTTTTTACCGCCACACATACCGCGGCGGCGGCAGTATAAAGTGCATTTGCAGCCTTTGACCGCTGAGTGGCGCTTTAACCACAAGTTATCAAACAAGCGCATCAAAGCACATTTTCGCTAATAGACGTCAGTTTTGCCTCACTGATGTGTTAGATTTGATGGCTTCAGTCAGGGAAAATGAAAGAAAAACACTGTAGTTAAAATATTTGATATTTAATATTTAATATCCACAGACGAAAGTTTGGTACTTATGAAATTATGTGCATTTCTTAGAACGAATTCAAGCAGGATAAATTTCAAGCCTGTGCCTGAACCTGTGATTATATTTTCTCTAATCTACATGGTATTAAACCATATTTTAGATTTGACACATTTAAAAGGTGTGCAGTATTATTTATGTTATATTATGCGTTATATTATTCAAAAGAAATTTTGGTTTACTTTGCATTGGAGCATTAAAAGTGGTAGCCTATTTTAGGGGGGTTGGCTACATGGATTAATATGCAAAATGTCAATATAAGGCTTACTTTATCACAGAATATCTGTTTTCGGCGGCACTTGTTTAGTTTAAAAGTAGCCATGTCAAGCTTTCTATAGATATCTCTCTCATGTATTTTCGTTGAGTATTCACGGAGTTACAGTTCATTTTAATGACGTGTTTGTAAATGAAGATCGGCGCAGACAAAGGATGCAGACAGCACACCTTGTTTGTTATCTTTATTTTATAAGTGCACAAAGGTTTGTTGTTATTATGTCTGTATCCAAAAAAAGTAGACCCTTTACAGATTCGATTGATGTATTTTTCTTATCTGTATGATTAAAACTGAAAGTGTAATTTAAGTTCTTTTCGGGGTTATTAGGAGAAAATGAATCATAACGCGTATCCGCGTTAATTGACTCCAGAGGTTTAATAAAACAACATGCATTTTTGTTATTCGTTACCTGTCCTTTAACTTATTGGGAAAAAGACATTTGTCCGTAAACTGATTAAGAAATTGTTGCATGTTTAAATGTGAAGCACTGTATAATTTCGCTCCCATTATTTAGGCCTAATTTGCCTAAAACAAGAAACGAATAAAATTAAACCGGCACGATTAAATCTTTGAAACTCTAAAGAATTAATAAAACGTCCTCACAATTAAACTCTCATTAGTTCTCTCATTATAATCAACAACATTCACACGAAGTAAAAAAAAAAGCTTTAGTAATTGACAACTAAAGTAATTTTAAAGGGAACCTTCTTTACTTGTTTTTAAAGTAGGGTAATATCATATAGCCTAAAAAAAATCCCTGTTTTTTATTTTTATTTTAGAAAAAAAAATCTGATTTATGATTTAAACCGATTTTTAAATCAATATTCAAATGACGAAGAAATTTTACAAAACAAGTTTTAATATAGTTCTTTATCATTCATTTAGCAGTCAAATTTATAACTGCAACAAGATGATAAAAAAACAGTACTGTTATTACCTTAATGCTGGAAAGATGCTATTTTTTTTTATTCTAGCCCATCATGCATCTAACCATCCACTCAGCTTTAAGAGCTGTTCAGATTAAAACTGCAGCTCCGCAGTGAGTCAGTGTCATGGACGGAGGACCTGTTAATATTTTTTCTAGTTTATATTTCCATCTCGTTATGCCACTGGTTTAGATTTTTTTTTTTTTTCTTATAGAACTTATTTGTAAATAGAGCAGTCACTGTCTGTGTCTACACCGGACGCGTCACGCGAGAGTTGCCATCTGTGCCCCACAGCGAAAGGTGTGTCTAAACTTGATGACATCACACTATAGTGTCAAATCATCTGAACACAGTGTCAGAACATTTCATCATAAACAGAACGAGCATGGGGATCGAGTCCAGTGTATCCATCACTGTGTTCTGCTGTCTTTTGTTGGATCGTTCCACTCGTGTCCAGTGTAGACCTGGCGTGCGTTTTTTTTATTGTTTTATTTTACAGCCCTGCTTGTTTTAATGTTTTTATTAAATATCTGTATTGACTGCATGGTCATATTATCGAATTATTTACTGCCATGATGCGACCTACAAGCTTGGCGAGTGGATGAATGAGCATTGCTGCAGGTTGATTTTCGGCGGATGTGCTGTGCTTGTGCAGCCGCGGTCGTCTTCATTTGGTCGGGTGAAACATCTCTCTCACTCGCAGCAGAGTCTGTGAGCAGTAACAACTTCCCCTCCACGCTCACTGATACCAGAAACATAACATAGCATATAAAATAATAATAATAATAAAAATAACAGGAGAGTTTCAAAGTGGCTTAAGCTATTTTGTGTAAACTTTTTTCCCTATAGCCTATCACATGCCAAACTAATAACATTGTAAGCATTACATCTTTAATTGCTGCATTCTGCTGTGAAAATTTTGTTTGTGATGAAAATAACAGTATATTTTTGTCAGTTTTTTTTCTAAACAGATCGATTAACTTCAAGATTTCAAAATCAGATAGCATGCTGATAATGTAGGACTGTAAGATTACATTTGTTTGAACGCATTATTGCGAAAGCGATTGAGTGTGAATCTGTTTAAATCATGCTGTAACCCGAAAATAATCAGTAAAAGAAACAGACAAACTCTTAACATCCCGCTGTACTCTTGCAGTCAACCTTCTGATCAAGCTAAATATGTTGGCTGTTGGCATGAATTTTACTCGTGATAAGAAGCTCATATTCAAGTGTTTGTGCAAAAATTATTAATGTGCATTAATGACAGGGAGGCGACGTCTCATCACTTTAATTTTTCATGATAATGAATGTATAATTTTTTAATTAACATAATATCGTGGTGTCTCACATAGGTACATTAAAAATATATCTACAGAAAGCTTGAAATGTTTTTAGACGAAAAGGAATAGTGTAATGTGTGAATCTTGCATTTCTCTCGTCGGAGAGAGCCAGCACTGTGAATATAGCCAAAACAACAGTCGTATATAAACCGGTTCAGCAAGTGAAAGCCTCTGTCCATATGAAAGAGCAATTCACACTTTTATCTCGACCCCCACAACCATGAATAACTATCCAAAACCCAACCCCCTCCAGCTGAACAGAATTCGGTCTGTGTTTTGGCTCTGAGGAACGGTGTGTTACTGGGCTGAAACATGCTTGCACTCAGAAGTACTCTTTCATAATTATCTCGCAGCCCATATTATTATTTTCACAAGACCATAATGATAATAACAAATCATCAATTAATAATGAATCATTATTTTACGAAAATCATTGTTATTTGCGATCGTGGATGTTTAAGGGGGGCTTTAAGACCAAGCGGAATCCTCTGTTCCCGCCTCACAGCGAGTCCCGCGCGCTCAGTGATGCAAGCTTCACTGTCTGCGGTTTGACTTTACTGAATCAGATTGAGGTGAATACAACTTATTGATCATGAGCCCAGGGCCAGCGCAAGCTCAAATGCCGCTATAGGCAGAGCACGATCGTGCCGCCCCCCTCACATTCACAATTAGGGATCCCTAAGATGCATGTAAACAATTTTTTTTAATCTATGAAATTACACTAAAATAAAAACGTGCAAGCATGTTTTCAGAGTTTTTAATTTTTAATTTTTAATCATTTTTATCAGTTTAAGCTTTGAGAAACTGCGTTCTCCATAGCTCACAGTGACAGGGAGAGTGGGAAGCACTCTCAATGCTACAAAAACATTTGGAAAATTGTTTTCCATCCCTTTTTCACAGATGAATAATAGCGCATCCAGTGGTTTAGATCCAGCAACAGGCGTCTGCCCAAAGCAGTCAGCTCTTCAAACTATTCATGCCCATCAACATCCGCGCATCTCCATGAGTCAGGGCCTTTTCCAGTCCTTAGCAATCCTGAAGGCTATTCTATTCTCCTTTTCTTTGAGAGATGCGATGTCATCTAAAAATCCAAATACGCGCCCAATGTCTCTAAGCAGCGAAAAGCGCTCTTCACTCTAAAAAATGATTCCGCCTTTTAGTTTTTTCAATGTAATTTTGTAAGTTGATACAACTTGTAGTTTCTGAAATTGTTAATTCAACTTAACATGTTAAGTTTTAACTGTCTCAACTAGTCTGTAAGTTGACTTAACCAGAGTATGTGTCGCCTCAACTTAAAAACATATGCTGAACCATTAAGTTATAAGTTCTCATTATTTATCGCGAGATCACGTGAAGCGCGAAACAGGTCTTGTTCATCGCCAATGCGTGCTGGAGAGTTTATCGGCAGATTGATTTAATTCTTCCATCATCATCAAATCTGGTAAGTAAATATTCGTTCATTTTTGTGTAATGACTTGTAAAATGACATATATTAAGTAGTCATCCATGAATTGTTTACATTATCAACGTTTCTTGATCACATTGGACCGTTGCTAATCCAGTTTGGCCAGTTATGTAGCCTAGCTTGATAGTCAGCAAACTAAAGCTAAAAATCTATAAAACTAGCCAACTATTACTTCTTTTTTTAAATTTATTTAATGTATGCTACATTATTTCATTAATTTGCCAAAAGGTGGTGGTGGCTAACGTTAGAATAATTTCATATGGAGGATATTTCGATCCTCCCATATTTAAAATATCATTTATTTCAATAGACAAAGTAATTTTGAAATATCTGCACCGAATTCAGTTTTTTTTTTTTTTTGTGAGAGAGAGAGACTGTAATATATGAATGAATTCCAAAATACAGAGCGGGAAATTCGTGGCGTGAAAAAAAAAAGCGCTTTCATGTTCACTCTCGTGTTCAAGTTATTTGCGCCAAAATCAGCGAGTTTAATCACCATACAGGCAAAGCAGCGTCGACGCGTGAGTACGTACGATAACAACGAGCTGACAGATATAATTTAATATAATGTAAAACTGTGTGAGTGGTGCGGCAGGATTATCAGAATCCTCCGGTGTTCGAGTTGTTTTCCATCCCTGATAAATGAAAAGTTGTTGTACAGCTGTCTAGTTTTTCTACCTACATGTCGAAGTCGTTTAAGACTGTGATCACTCAGTTATGTTTAGTTTATTGTGGGAGATTGTAACTATAGCAAATCGATTTTCTCAAAAACTATTGTGAAATGCTGAATATTCAAGCTGTGTCTATACAAATCGCCAAATTATACTGTGCTCTAAAAGCTTGTGACGTTACTCTATTATGAATGCTTCTGAGTGTGTAGCAGAAGAGTAGTCAAGCTTTGGGCTTTACATCATAACTGCATCTTTAATGGACAACTCTGTTGTCACCGTTTAAACTGGCCTGTCAACCATCTTATTACAGTTAACATTATCTAAATTGTAGTTTCTCACCAATTCTCTTGATATGCGTTTATTAAAATGTCTCTGACCCTGAAATAAGGTTATGGTCATATTGTCCACCCCTACTTTTTAGGATGGATAGTAAAGTATAGTACCAAAGACAGTAAAGTTTAGCAAACAGTTAAAGTAACAGTAATACAACATTTTCTCGACTAGCCTATACAATATATTCAAAAATGAATTGCATGCCATTTAGCAACACCAGTTATCCAGCTTTTATTTATAAATTCTAATGTAGATCTAGCTTACTGCAAGTGTCTTAGACAGCCACCAACCTAACACACTGAGTAACTTTAAAAATCGAACATTTTGCACACTCAAATGTAGTTTAGTATGATTGTTTAGAGGAAATAAAACAGCTTTGTGTTACCTTACATTTTGATTTGACAAATACATGTGAATAAATATCAAGAAATTAAGTGAGAAACTATTACTCTTGTCCTTGTGTAATCTGTTTATTAAATGTTGGTTGACTTCATTTTTCTTTTCTTCATAGAATTACTTCAGGCAGTTCTGCAAGCAGTGTGGGGCATTTGCCCTTGACCAATGAAGTGGAGCTGCAAGTTCTGCTGTTTCACGACAACCAATCAACTCATTGTCATAAGGCACTACAAGCTTAAGCACTGCCATCACGCAAGTAACTATCCGCTTCCCTGCATCTATAAAGACTGTGTGTGTTCATTTAGAACTGAGTTTGCTCTAAGAAAACATTTGGCCAGGGACCATAAACAATCTGTCCGGCTCGCTGCTGCAGCCTTTACGTTGAACTGTATATTTTGATTTTATATTATATGGCCAAATACAGAGAAATTCATGTCAAAATTGTGATAGCAGCCTAATAGACCTGCTTCTTTCTGTGTGCCTAAAGGGTTAGTTCATCCAAAAATGAAAATAGCCATAATATGACTTCAGATGTAGAAATTTTGAATGTAGCGAATACATTACTGCTTCCACTTATGTAGGCTTAACCGGTTTATGCTTGTTACCACTTCTACTAAGTACAAATTATTTATGTACTACTTTATTAACACTGTATGGTGCCTTTTCTCCAAATTACTTCTTTGCAGGTCTTAAAGGTTCCACTCCAACTTCAGAATGCTTCTCCGAGTGATCATCTCTGAACGGGACATTCAAAAAATTACACTTGACACTGTCCCTGACACAGTCCATGGTCTCAAAGAGGTGCTGAGAAGCAAACTGCAGCTAAGAGACAGTTTTGATCTTCAGTATGAGGATAATGATTTTCACGATTTTTGCAACCTTACTTCTGTAACTGATCTGCCCAAGGACAAAGCGACGCTGAAAATCCTGTTCAGTCCCTCTGATACATTTTCAGACTCAAGTTTGGATACTCCAGTATTGCCTGTATCACATTCTCCATCAACATCGACCCAAGTCAGCAGCTGTGTCTCAGAGATAAAACAGAGTCGTTCACATCCATGGCCTGCTGTCTTTACTATCCCCACCTTCTCATATGATGTTGAGCTGAGACTAAAGCATGGTAATGAGGCTTACAGTACAGATGGAACTCTTCTGACAATGTCTCGAGACATGCAGACAGAAATACTGGATAAACTTGCTGAAGCAGTGTTTGCTTACAAAGCTTACCCAGACAAAGAGGAAATCAAAAGTGTGGCTATTGCACTTGTTGAAAAACACCCTTGTCTGAAAGAAAGGGGATCTGCAGCTGGGTTTTATGGTTGGAAATTAAGTTTGACATGGAAGATGGGAAATTACAGGTCAAAGCTAAGAGATGCAGGTTGTAAAGAACTCAAAGTGAATTCTGCAAAGAGAGGCCTAGCAGGACTCCAAGGACAGCGAAACAAAGTGAAGAAGCCAAAAAGGTCTGAGACAAACTTTCTCCCAGATCACCCTTCAGGAAAAGACCAGAAAACACTGGAACACGAAAAGGAACTGATGTGCCAGGAGATGAAAAAGAAGAGTCCAGACACGAGTTTTGTGAATGCAGCCATGAGCAGCACATATTCTCTCCGGAGACAGGAGATAGTTGAAAATGAGCCTCCAGTATCTGAAATGAAAAAGAGGTGGCCGGCTATTTTTTGTGAAAGACAGGTAAAGTCCCACGCTGCTGAAAATGGTGTTTAGATGAATATGTAGATACTTTTTTTGCAGTGTTGTTTAACATGTTGCTGTTATGTTTGTGTCATTTAATGTTATTACTTTGGATCAGTGCAGAATTCAACAGGCTAATGTCGCTGGACTTGAGCAAGTCTTTTTATGAGGGTCTTGGCCGGCATCTACCAAAACTGCTGTGCCTGTACCGTTCAAAGCGCTGTGCTGAGATTGCAGAAATGAAGACCATAATGGACAGCCTAGATAAAAATGTAAGTACATATATTTCTACTGTACTTTTTTCATAAACATTATGAGCATTTCCTTTATTGCAATTTCTCTTGTCCTGCATAGCTTTTACTATGTACTATTAGTGCTGCAAAATATTGAAGAAAAAGGTGATATGTCATTTGTTAATGCAGAAGTATTTAAAATCAATTAAAATGACTTCTTCTTGACCTTCTAGTCAATTTTATCCCTTAAAATAGTTTTATCTTTGATAATCAAAATGACATATTTAAAAGTTTTTTTCCCCCGGTGAAATCAATTTCTTCAGGCCTTAAAATATTTTAGCTTGATTGTAACTTTTTATACCCTTGCTTCATTTAGTGTACAGATCTATGAATATGCAAAATGCCTCCATTTATTCACAGTGTATAGTATTTGACCTAATTATCTCAGTTTAAAGGGTTAGTTCATCCAAAAATGTAAATTCTGTCATTAATTACTCACCCTCATGTCGTTCCAAACCCCAAGACCTTCATTCTTCTTCGGAACACAAATTAAGATGTTTGTGATGAAATCCATGACCATTTCTGACCCTGCATAGACAGCAATGTAATTACCACGTTCAAGGCTCAGAAAGGTAGTAAGGGCATCTATAAAATAGTCTGTGTGGCATCAGTGGTTCAACCTAAGCTTAATGAAACTACGAGAATACTTTTTGTGTGCAAATAAAACAAAATGACATTTTGACGTAGGACCCAGATGTTTACAAGCAGATGAATGCACACGCATGCGTCGTGGCACTCGTGACCACACGTCAAGGACTGGCATGGAAGATCAAAAATTGTTGAATAAAGTGTTTTTTTTTTTTTTTTTGCATAAAAAGTGTTCTTGTAGCTTCAAAGCATTATGCTTGAACCACTAGTGTCACATGGACTAATTTAACAATGTCCTTTCTACCTTTCTGGGCCTTGAACATAGTAGTTCTCTTGCTGTCTATGCAGGGTCAGAAAGTTATTGGATTTCAACAAAAATATCTTAATTTGTGTTCCGAAGATGAAAGAAAAAAACTAAAGTAAAAAGTGAAACCGGCTTCAATGCAACAGTAAATAAACTTCTAATAACAGTATCAGTAAACACTTTTTTTTTTTTCTTTGGGGGAAGGCATCAAATCAATGAAAGAGGGTTGCAGTACTGCAGGGGCTGCCATGGTTCATGCCTGAGAATCCATCACAATTCATAAAGATCTGTGAGGTATGTGGAAAGTAAGGAGGCAGTTGAGTAGTTGAAGTTAATGTATTATTTCTAACTATGTGGATGGAGTATGTATAAGATTAAATATAGCAGAGGCTAGGGTATAGGGCAATGTAATATCAGCAATAGCACTCTTCAGACTGTAATTGTTTCCCTTGGGGACATCTTAAAAATGAATTTGCATGGACATGGATGCAAATACCCTTGTATTTGGATGATGATTTATTCACAGTGAAGGAGCAAGTTCTGGAAAAAAAAAACAATAAAAAAAAAAAAAAAAAGCCCTTGTTGAAATGTTGAAATTTCCTTACATCCCCATGAAAAACAATTACTATTGAGATATTCTCAAAGTGATTTATATGGGTATTCGAGCACCACTTGTCATGAAAGACATGTTGGTAGCACTTTACAATAATACTCATGTTGTGTTTAAGTCTTTGAGCTTCAGTGTTGTATGTGTGAAAGCACATTTTGAAGTTTGTCATTTAATACAGCACACAGATTCCGAAGAAGTTATGATCCGGGGCATGACTCTTGGAATCATCGCAGTGGTGGAAGATGTGACAGACCCCATTCCATGCAACTCTAATGATGTGGCCCTTGTAATCGAGGAAGCAGTTGTTCTGCGAGGACTTGGTGACATACCAAATGCGTATGTAAACATGATGGGATTGCTTTATGCTCTCAACATAAATTACCCAAAAAACCTCAGATACACTTTTGAGGTGATTCAGAGGCTGCTGATGAACATTGGAGTTGATACCTGCAGTGCAAGAGTGCACTCTCTTAAAAATACATTGTTGAATTAAAGATGTTGTTGAGGTAAGGTGTTGTGTATTTCTACCAAAGGCCTGTGTTTGTTGTGTATTTTAGTGTTTGTTTGTTTTTTCAAGTTTTTTACAAGTTCTCTGCATCAATGGCCTGACATCCATTTTCAACAAGATTTCATGTGTTTTAAAAGATATTTCACAGTTAAAGGGGTATTATTAATGTGAAAAATCTTAGTGTTAGTTTACCCAAAATGAAAATTCTTTTGTTAGATACTCAACCTCAACTAAATGACAACCTCAACAACTCCAAACCTAAAAGACCTTTGTTTGTCTTTGAAACAAAAATGAAGATATTTTTAATGAAATCTGTGAGCTTTCTGTCCCTCCTTTGACAGCCTAGGGAACTAGCACTTTCAAGGTCCAGAAAGGAAGTAAAAAGACATTCTTAAAAGTAATCAAAGTGACTTCAGTGGTTTATATATTTGTTTAAATGCATGATTACAGTGTCTGCTTTCACATCCACACAAGAAGCATTTGCTGACATGCTCTTGTAAACATGCGATGGAGAAAACTATTTAATAAATAAAATGGTATGAAACCCTTGCAATGATTAAAAAAAACTGAGGTTAAACCACTGAAATCACTTGGATTACTTTAAAGATGAATTTTCTGGACCTTGAAAGTGCTAGTTGTGTAGGCTGTCAAAGGAGGGACAGAAAGCTCACAGATTTTATTAAAAATATCTTCATTTGTCTTCCAACAAAGGCAAGTCTTAACAGGTATTGGATGGCATGAGGGTGAGCAATTAACAATGGTATTAACATTTTTATGTGAACTGACACTTTTTTTTTTTTTTTACATAAATACACTTTCCATGCATTTCTTTTTTAAATGTTCACCTTTTAGCTTTATGAAATTGTAATATCATTGTACAACCCGAATTCCGGAAAAGTTGGGACGTTTTTTAAATTTTAATAAAATGAAAACTAAAAGACTTTCAAATCACATGAGCCAATATTTTATTCACAATAGAACATAGATAACATAGCAAATGTTTAAACTGAGAAAGTTTACAATTTTATGCACAAAATGAGCTCATTTCAATTTTGATTTCTGCTACAGGTCTCAAAATAGTTGGGACGGGGCATGTTTACCATGGTGTAGCATCTCCTTTTCTTTTCAAAACAGTTTGAAGACGTCTGGGCATTGAGGCTATGAGTTGCTGGAGTTTTGCTGTTGGAATTTGGTCCCATTCTTGCCTTATATAGATTTCCAGCTGCTGAAGAGTTTGTGGTCGTCTTTGACGTATTTTTCGTTTAATGATGCGCCAAATGTTCTCTATAGGTGAAAGATCTGGACTGCAGGCAAGCCAGGTTAGCACCCGGACTCTTCTACGACGAAGCCATTCTGTTGTTATAGCTGCAGTATGTGGTTTTGCATTGTCCTGCTGAAATAAACAAGGCCTTCCCTGAAATAGACGTTGTTTGGAGGGAAGCATATGTTGCTCTAAATCCTTTATATACCTTTCAGCATTCACAGAGCCTTCCAAAACATGCAAGCTGCCCATACCGTATGCACTTATGCACCCCCATACCATCAGAGATGCTGGCTTTTGAACTGAACGCTGATAACATGCTGGAAGGTCTCCCTCCTCTTTAGCCCGGAGGACACGGCGTCCGTGATTTCCAACAAGAATGTCAAATTTGGACTCGTCTGACCATAAAACACTACTCCACTTTAAAATAGTGAATTTTAAATGAGCCTTGGCCCACAGGACACGACGGCGCTTCTGGACCATGTTCACATATGGCTTCCTTTTTGCATGATAGAGCTTTAGTTGGCATCTGCTGATGGCACGGCGGATTGTGTTTACCGACAGTGGTTTCTGAAAGTATTCCTGGGCCCATTTAGTAATGTCATTGACACAATCATGCCGATGAGTGATGCAGTGTCGTCTGAGAGCACGAAGACCACGGGCATCCAATAAAGGTCTCCGGCCTTGTCCCTTACGCACAGAGATTTCTCCAGTTTCTCTGAATCTTTTGATGATGTTATGCACTGTAGATGATGAGATTTGCAAAGCCTTTGCAATTTGACGTTGAGGAACATTGTTTTTAAAGTTTTCCACAATTTTTTTACGCAGTCTTTCACAGATTGGAGAGCCTCTGCCCATCTTTACTTCTGAGAGACTCTGCTTCTCTAAGACAAAGCTTTTATAGCTAATCATGTTACAGACCTGATATCAATTAACTTAATTAATCACTAGATGTTCTCCCAGCTGAATCTTTTCAAAACTGCTTGCTTTTTTAGCCATTTGTTGCCCCCGTGCCAACTTTTTTGAGACCTGTAGCAGGCATTAAATTTTAAATGAGCTAATTAAGTGGATAAAAGTGTAAAATTTCTCAGTTTAAACATTTGCTACGTTATCTATGTTCTATTGTGAATAAAATATTGGCTCATGTGATTTGAAATTCCTTTAGTTTTCATTTTATTAAAATTTAAAAAACGTCCCAACTTTTCCGGAATTCGGGGTGTAATTGACCGATTAATTATTGTTTTTATTTTTAAATGAAATGTTTTTCTGTAATTATTTCTGTAATTTGTATATTCTATATAGTTTTTAGTTTGCATTTACAAATATTCCGAATTGTTTTGCATGTCTACTAAGAGAAATTTTAGCTATTAGCTGTATTTTACAGTTAAAAAGTTGTAACAAAGAAAAAATTCATGGTAATCCTTTGAATATGTTAAATGAGTTTGCCCTTAACATATATTGATTTGTAAGGGACAATAAAATCGTTTGTATGGAAAAATCTGTTATTTATTTGGTTGAATGTGCTATTGCAAGTTGAGAAAATATGCCAAATTGAGTTCAATGAACAAGTTTTAGTACAGATAACTTGAAAATGTAAGTTGTCATATTTCAACTAAACTTTACAAGTCCAGGTTACTTGAAATAAGTTGTTGGGTCAACTATTTTAACTATGTCAACTAAACTTTTAAGTTGAAAATACTCAGTATATTAAGTAAATAAAACTTAACTGAGTCAAAGCAAAAAGATAACTAAAAAATTTAAGTTGAGTGAACACATTTTTTTTACAGTGTTCCACGGAGGCGATTACTCATGACCAGATAAATTTATTCGGTTTCACATTTTTGAATATACATTAAAGTATTTTGCATACATATAGACCTACTTATAGGGCGCTGCTGTGCGGGAATTTTTATTCGAAATGTAAAGTTTTTTTTATTTATTTATAGCTTTTATTTTATTTATACCTATGTGAAACAAACAAATAAATTAATAACTCTCTCTCTCTCTCTCTCTCTTTCTCTCTCTCTCTTTCTCTCGCCTTCTCTCTCTCCGCCCTAGGCGGCTGCATAGTTCGCCTACAGGCACGCGCCTGCCCTGCATGAGCCCAACATTTAGCAAGGCAGGAAAATTATAACGGAAGGAAGACGTGTATCATTGAGCTAATGCTGTTAAACAGAGAGAGAGAGAGAGAGAAACTAGGGCTATTATTAAACTTGGAGCTCATTATATTGAAGTAGCCTACAAATCCAGAACACTAGAAACATTATGCATTTTATGAATAATGAAATGTTATGAAAATTATGCATTTTATTTATTCACACTGTATGGTTGAAATAATATTTTAGTTCACAACTTTAAGTTCCGTTGTTTAAAAAAATGCTTTATTGGCTAATGTTTCATAAACCTTCGGTTGCTCTAAAATGCCATTGTTAATTTCTAAAATGTTATGCCATTATTAATTTCACAGTATTTTTACCACCTAAATGACTAATCTTTAAAGTCACAATTCTATAATGGTCAAAATTACTCAGGCCAATGGTATTTTTTAATGACATTATTTTATTATTATTATTATTATTATTTGAATAATTGTAGCTTACATAAATAGGTAAAGCAAAACAAATATTCGGATTGTCCCTTATTTTTTCCCTTGTTTTCCTAAAGAATAAACACGTATTTTTTACAAGAACAAACATGATAACATCTTATTAATTAATAAAAAATAATTTAAGCAATTAAAACTTTTTTTTAAACTTGAATTTAAATACTATTAAACTAACTTTAAATTCTCAAGGAGTTTATAAGTAAAAAAAAGTTCTAAATGAACTTGTGTTAACAATATAATTAGAACTAACAATATAATTCGATTTTTTAAAATGAACAATTCCTGTATAAAATGGGACAGCAACCTTTATATCAGTGGTTCTCAACCTTTTTTCCAGCGGGATGGTCTAAGTGCAAATCTACGCATATAATTTAAATATTACGTCAGCAATAGGCCTACAAGCCAACCTGATTTATAATATTATAGCCTAACTATTATGATATATAATCTATCACATTCATTGAAATAAACAATTCTACTCCCCATAAATAAAACACCTGATGCTGTCGGGACCAATTTTGTGAGATTCAGCTTGAAAGCAATAACACAAAGAAGTTGCGATTGTAACGCCTGTGTTATACATTTTCGCATGAGCAATCCGGATGCAGACACGGCCAGCGCGGACGCAGACTTCTTCAATTTATACTTCTGAATGCGCAGGCTGATGGTCCGCTCTGTATTTGCCCATAATTATTGCACATCTGACTGTCTTTATATTCTTTTACTGACGGATTGCACAGGTTCGAGTAGCAATGAGCTTCTTCACTCTGCCTGCACATGTGCAATTTTGCTTTTGAAGCCTACTGACCACGCGCACCTGTCCGCGCGGTCGTCTGCTCAGAGCCTCAGCACACACTCTCCAACGACGATAAAGATTGTTACATATGATGTTTCCATTTATCTGAACTTCTTCAAGTGAGTTGCGGGCAAAAAAAAAAAAAAAAAAAATCCAGCACTTCTCCTTCAATACTGATACTGCGACTATTCACAGTTTGGAGGCTACATGTTCATTCGCTGATATTTTTTGAATTTCTTTTTTTTCCTCCCTTAAAAAACAAATGTGTCCATTCTGATGCGCAATTTTACCTTAAAGGCAATTTACCTAATGGCTGTTGATGACTATTTGAATTGAATTCTGCCAAAGTGCGCGCTTGTATGTGTTCGTTAAATGCTTATGCCAGTGCTCATGTCTGAAAATAATATATGAAGAAAAAAAATCACATAAAAACATTAGGATATAGCTTATATTTCATTGGTAGCATAATTTTTTTTAATTGATGTAAATAATAACATTTTAGAAAATTATATAAAAAAAAAAAAAATTATTTAGCATGTGGTTCGGGCCTCATTTGAATTCGTCACGGGCTACGGGTAGAGAACCACTGCTTTATATCAAACATTTTTAAATCGTCCACAGCTGAGTTTTGCGGGAGGCTGATCTGCGCCAGATCGCGTGAAGTGAATGTTATGAACAAAGTCATTTTCAGATGCAATGAAAAAAAAAAAACATGGATAACCTAGATTACTCCCAGGCTCTGTTCTGAAGTAAAATAATTATAATTACTGTTAACCAAGAGTAGCTAACACATTTTTAACACATTTTAACGGATTAATCGCCTATTTTCATTTGCTGAATGTTTTCTTTATTTTTTATTTTTTAAACACGCTAAAAATTAAATAAAGTTTGTCAGAGGAAAAAAATATATGAGTCTGTAGCCTATAGGTTTCATTTTAACGGATCAATCACCTATTTTCGTTTGCTACATGTTTTTTTTTAAACACGCTAAAAAATAAATCAGAATTTGTGAAAGGAAAAAAATAGGCTATAAGAAAATATTTTACAACAAATCCTTTAAATGTAACAAGTTTATCAGAACAAAACAATAATTAAAATATATAATTTTAATGGATAAATATAATTGCAGTATATAATAATATAGGCTTAGTAATAAAACAAAAAAAAAACAAAATAATAATAATTTAAAGCTAAGCATAAGGTAAGGTTTGGCTTTCTCAATCGGGAGAAATCAAACGTTTCCATATTTGTTATGTTGCCCAATTGAAGCTTAACTATTATTCATGAGGTAAATAGGCTGTGTGCGTTTCAGTATCGAGCAAAAAAAAAAAAATCATAATTAACACTGTCAAAGTGCTCACGCTGAATGTCTGGTGAACAACTGCTGTTTCCAGTGAATATGTGCGCGAGGCACCAGCACGATCAAACAGCTGAAACAAATAATACTTAATTTTTGGTCACACATAAGGCATAATTCAAAAATGCTGGTAGTTTGAAAAATCAAGAATAATAACAGAGTTAATACTAATTATTGCTAAATGCTGGACCGTTCCCATTTCGCTCTGCATATGGAACCTGAAGATTTTTTTAAACCAAGAATATATATATATATATATATATATATATATATGCCTTGTATTTATTTACTGTTTAATAAAATAGCATGCAAATGATCCTTTGTGTTAAGGTCTTCTTTTAATTTTTGTTTAGTAGACTGTAGCCTAAGACTATCCTACATTTTAAAAATTAACAAATTGTAAAAAAATTGTTTTTTTTTTTTAAATGTTACAATGTTATATCATAATGTTATTGTTGTTTTACTTTCTTCTTTTATCTCATTTTACAGTTACATTCATTTCGCAATCCGTCCCTTTGCGCCACCTGGCGGTAGTTTCGCGAATGTACACGCGGTACACGCAGCGGTAAGCCCCAGATAGGATGGCCACCTACGGTAGTTTTATTGGATCTTAGGGCTGCGTTTGACACAATTGACCACAACATTCTTTTGCATAGACTTGAAAACTTTGTTGGCATTAATGGAAGTGCATTAGCATGGTTTAAATCGTACTTATATGACCGCCATCAGTTCGTAGCAGTGAATGAAGATGTATCATATCGATCACAAGTGCAGTATGGAGTACCTCAAGGCTCAGTACTAGGGCCGCTACTCTTCACGCTTCATATGTTACCCTTGGGAGATATCATCAGGAAACATGGTGTTAGCTTTCACTGTTATGCTGATGATACTCAGCTCTATATTTCTTCGCAGCCCGGTGAAACACACCAATTTGAAAAACTAATGGAATGCATAGTCGATATAAAAAACTGGATGACGAGTAATTTCTTACTGCTAAATTCTGAAAAAACAGAGGTGTTAATTATAGGACCTAAAAACTCTGCTTGTAATAACCTGGAACACTGTCTAAGACTTGATGGTTGCTCTGTCAATTCTTCGTCATCAGTTAGGAACCTAGGTGTGCTATTTGCTCGCAATCTTTCCTTAGAAAGCCACGTTTCTAGCATTTGTAAAACTGCATTTTTCCATCTCAAAAATATATCTAAATTACGGCCTATGCTCTCAATGTCAAATGCAGAAATGTTAATCCATGCATTTATGACCTCAAGGTTAGATTATTGTAATGCTTTACTGGGTGGTTGTTCTGCACACTTAGTAAACAAACTACAGCTAGTCCAAAATGCAGCGGCTAGAGTTCTTACTAGAACCAGGAAGTATGACCATATTAGCCCGGTCCTGTCAACACTGCACTGGCTCCCTATCAAGCATCGCATGGATTTTAAAATATTGCTTATTACTTATAAAGCCCTGAATGGTTTAGCACCTCAGTATTTGAATGAGCTCCTTTTACATTATAATCCTCTACGTCCGCTACGTTCTCAAAACTCAGGCAATTTGATAATACCTAGAATATCAAAATCAACTGCGGGTGGCAGATCCTTTTCCTATTTGGCGCCTAAACTCTGGAATAACCTTCCTAACATTGTTCGGGAGGCATACACACTCTTGCAGTTTAAATCTAGATTAAAGACCCATCTCTTTAACCTGGCTTACACATAACATACTAATATGCTTTTAAAATCCAAATCCGTTAAAGGATTTTTAGGCTGCATTAATTAGGAAAACCGGAACCGGGAACACTTCCCATAACACCCTATGTACTTGCTACATCATTAGAAGAATGGCATCTACGCTAATATTTGTCTGTTTCTCTCTTATTCCGAGGTCACCGTGGCCACCAGATCCAGTCTGTGTCCAGATCAGAGGGTCACTGCAGTCACCCGGATCCAGTACGTATCCAGACCAGATGGTGGATCAGCACCTAGAAAGGACCTCTACATCCCTGAAAGACAGTGGAGACCAGGACAACTAGAGCCCCAGATACAGATCCCCTGTAAAGACCTTGTCTCAGAGGAGCACCAGGACAAGACCACAGGAAACAGATGATTCTTCTGCACAATCTGACTTTGCTGCAGCCTGGAATTGAACTACTGGTTTCGTCTGGTCAGAGGAGAACTGGCCCCCCAACTGAGCCTGGTTTCTCCCAAGGTTTTTTTCTCCATTCTCTCACCGATGGAGTTTCGGTTCCTTGCTGCTGTCACATCTGGCTTGCTTAGTTGGGGTCAATTCATCTACAGCGATATCGTTGACTTGATTGCAAATAAATGCACAGACACTATTTAACTGAACAGAGATGACATCACTGAATTCAAGTGATGCCTTTAACTAACATTTTTCATTATTGACACACTGTTTTCCTAATGAATGTTGTTCAGTTGCTTTGACGCAATGTATTTTGTTTAAAGCGCTATATAAATAAAGGTGACTTGACTTGATTGTCTTAAATGTTTCTTAATTTTATACTTTTATCAAAAACATAATAAATAGCTTGCATTATTGAATTAATGGCTTGATCTGTCTTTCCAACTCCACAACTAATATTTCAATACGCTATATAAACTTTCATGATAAACTCCAATAAGTCTAGGGTTGGTAAGACATTAAAAAGTTGTGCCGCTTAATATTTTTGAGGAAACTATGATGAATTTTATTTCAGGAATCTCTGATGAATAGACATTTCTGTAACACTTTACTTTAAGCCTTTATGTATAATGCATTATAAAGGTATTGATAATCAGTGTTGGGGAAATTTACTTCTAAAAGTAATGCATTACAATATCACGTTATTCCCTAAAAAGTAACTGTTACTTTGTTACATTTTTATGGAAAGTAATACATGACATTCTTTTTGCATTACTCAACATGGAAACAAGAAAGGTCTGAATCAATAAATAGAAAACTAAGTAACTTGCATTACTTATGAAGTAGCTTGTTATAAATAGGGCTGTCACGATGACAAATTTCGCTGGACCATAAATTGTCCAAGAAATTATCGCGATAAACAATAATATTGTCGTTCTAAGACCAGTTTAGACTAATATATAATGATAATGGCATAATAACGCAGGTACACTTTTTCAAAGATCAATAAACTTTTATTTTATTTTATGGAAGATTCAGAGCAAGAAATAACAACATGTTGACTTTGTGTGGCTTAAAATTAATTCATTTTGTATGTTATATTATGTGTATATGCCAGTTAGGGATGCTCATACTAACTGTTTAACCGTTAACCCAAAGTAAACATTTTGACCGATGAAGGGGCCGTTCACATATCACATCTTTTTTTTGTGCTCAAGTTCGTTATTTTAAATGCAGTATGTGCGCTCAAAATGAAAGCGATGCGCTCGCAGCGCGCTCGTTTTTTCCAGGCCTGTGCACACCACATCTAATTAAAACATTTTCAGAATGACGCAAGCGCACCAGGTCATGTGAAAAGAACCAACTCAATCAGCTTCGGAAATAAATCTTGTAGCAGAGTTACAGCAACGGTTTTTCGGTGGTGGAAATCCATTACTGAAATTTCCTTGTTGTAACGGAGATCGCAGCTGATGGATGCTTAGCAACGACAGACGCCTCAGGAGCGCAACTGCCCGAGTGCTTTGGAAAGAAGGAGAAAATGACGCGCGCGCGTATCAATCAGCGTGTGTGTGAGTGAACTCTACTACAGACATATTTGGCTGAGCAAGCCAAGTGAAGCGAGCGAAAAGTAGTCCCATTTCAAGAGAAAGTGCAACAAAGTTACTTGCAAAATATGCTATGCGGTATTAAAATAAAGCAGTAGTGCAAGTACGATGCTGTATCACTTGAGACGCAAACACCCACAAGCAAATGAAAGGCGCTTCCCAAAGCTGGTCACTCTAGCGAGACGTTATCTCTTTATTCCCGGGACATCTGTGTCATCGGAGAGGGTGTTTTCTGCCGCGGGCTGTCCACAGGCTGCCCACATCATGACATGTTAAATTTTTTAAATAAAAAGTGAAAAAAGAAATTATCGCGGCCAAAAAAATTATCGACCTCATTTTTTTTTATTGTGCAATTAATTGATTTATCGACTATCGCGACAGGCCTAGTTATGAATGCATTAGTTTACTAGTTACTTGAAATAGGTAATTTGATTACACAATCCATGGGTTACTTACAAGTTACTCATAATGCGTTACCCCCAACACTGTTGATTGTGTACATTGTAATGTATTATATCTTTTCATAAATATTTGTAACTAAAGTTAAAATGCATTATAATGTGTTTTAATGCATTACTTTCTAAAGGTGTAACAATGAATAGATAAGCACTATAATGTATTATAACTGTAATTTCTTTTATTCATTAGATCATACAATGAATTATAAGGTGCTTTAAAGGACATAATTAATGCATTATTACTTCAAAAATTACTTCAATAAAGCATTACATACAAAGGCTTTAAGTATTACCGAAAGATCACTAGAACATTATTTATATTAAATGTAACTTTTATAACATTATAAATGTATTGACTGTAATTTTTTCATGACATTTTTACTGTCATGTGCCTTTCCTCAATAAAAGTATGTAACAAACAAACCAACCATTTTTTTTTTAAATGGTAGTGTACATAGAATTTGTGATCCACAATAACTGGCCATAATTAAAGTTGGAGATCATTTCTCTAAAATCAGACATACAGGCATTCATCTTAAGGAAATTACCATCTGTGCCTTCATTCTGTAAAAAAGTCACTGACGCCATATGAATCTGAAAAACAGAGTAAACTAATAAGAACTACCCGCAATGCATTTTTGTGGCTATGGATTTGGTGAATGCTCTGTCCTCGGCATTCAAACATACTCTATCTTTCTTCAAGACATAAACGTTTTTCCAATAGATTTGTCACTGCTAAGCTACTGTATATCTACATTTGGGGTTAATAAATAGTGAATAACGAAACATCATAAAACATTTCCGTGTTATATTTTCCTAGTCCAAATCCATTAAAACTATGTTGGCGTAGTAGAAAATATTTAGAGAATATTTAGTTGAGGAATTTAGGGATCCATCCACACCAGTGACTCTAATAACCATAATATGGCAAATATGCAAGAAAAACCACCAAAACACAAACACTGGACTTCAGAAACAGCAAGAGTGGAGCTAAAGCGGTTATCGTAAATAGGTACTAGAGGACCACTGGTATGGACCTAGAGAGAGAGAAGGGCTGACATTCCAGACATGGCCTTATTAAGAAAGCCACAGTGTCGCTAACTCTTTCTCTCTCTCACTCTCTCTCTTGCTCTCTCTCTGGAGATCTGTTGTGTCACCTCCCGTCCTCTTCTCTCCTTCCCTTTCGCTTACGAGCACCCCAGTCCAAAAAAGGCCTGAAGAACAGGGAAATCATAGGGGGTGGGAGTGTGGGTTGCCTGACCAATTTAGGCATCCACTAAGGCTCAGGAAACACAGAGCTCTCCCCAAGGACAATACTGCTGTTTTATGTGTGCTGGGTTCACCCAAAGTAATGCTATCTGGAAATAAACATCAGGACTTGGATAACATACTAGTTTCGAGGGTCAGAAAAACACATATATAAATGAATACACCAGCGAACAGCTTTATTAAATATTAGCTTTCAAGACCTGAAACTTTCACATAGCCAACTGAACCTGGGATCACACAGATGATTAAACCTAAATATAATTAATTCTGTCATTAGACTTTCTCTTCAGGCATGTGAATTGTTGCGCATGTTCTCGCTTATGTTTGGGTATTTGTGTGTAGTACGGATGAGTAAATATTGACCTTGGTTTCAAGCATGTTGCCTTATCTGTGAGCAGACATCATGAAAAGGTCTCCTGCCGACACCAGCAGTGGTTGGCCTCTGAAGAGACATCAGGTTACAGAATCAAGTGACAAACCAAAAGCATCCAACACTCTTGATGGATAACCATGGTTCACTAAAGAAGCATATTGTCTAAACCTTTAACCCCACATTGTGCTATTATCAACATTTTGATGAAAATTTATTTGATCAAATTTGAAGAGACTTTTTGTTTTTGCTGAAAGAATCTCATGAAACCTGAAATGTATGAAAATTCACACTGTCACACTGAATAATGTGTCACACTGAGTCACACTGAAGGCATTTGAGCAAGAAGAAGAGTGATGGGGTGCTGCGCCAGATGACCTGGCCTCCACAGTCACCGGACCTGAACCCAATCGAGATGGTTTAGGGGTGAGCTGGACCGCAGACAGAAGGCAAAAGGACCAACAAGTGCTAAGCATCTCTCGGGGAACTCCTTCAAGATTGTTGGAAGACCATTTCAGGTGACTACCTCTTGAAGCTCATCAAGAGAAAGCCAAGAGTGTGCAAAGCAGTAATCAAAGCAAAAGGTGGCTACTTTCAAGAACCTAGAATATGACATATTTTCAGTTGTTTCACACTTTTTTGTTATGTATATAATTCCATATATAATTCCACATGTGTTAATTCATAGTTTTGATGCCTTCAGTGTGAATCAACAATCTTCATAATCATGAAAATAAAAAAAAAACTCTTTGAATGAGAAGGTGTGTCCAAACTTTTGGTCTGTACTGTATATATATATATATATATATATATATATATATATATTTTTTTTTTTTTTATTTTTTTTTTTATTTTTTTTGTAGATACGCACTACTGTTCAAAACTTTGGAGTCAGTAACATTTTTTGATGATCAAAAAGTGACAGTAAAGACTTTAATAATGTTACAAAAGATTTATTTCATATAAATGTTTTTCTTTTGAACCATCAAAGAATCTTGAAGTAAATGTATCCCAGTTTCCTCAAAAATATCCAGCAGAGCAACTGTTTTCATAATCGATAATGATAATAAATGTTTCCTGAGAATCAAATCAGCATATTAGAGTGATTTCTGAAGGATCATGTGACACTGAAGACTGGAGTAATGATGCTAAAAATTCAGCATTACCATCACAGAAAAAAAAAAATTATATATACAGTTTTTAAATACATTTAAAAAGCTTACTGAGCCTAAACATTTAAACAATACTGTATATTGTAAAATATTTCTAAAATATTTATCATAGTAATGATTTTTGACTCTACGTTTAATATATTTGTTACTATTTAATTATTTAAATAAATATAATACATTTTCTAAAGAATTAACAGAGTGATGTGAATTTATTTACTTATATTTTCAGCTGAGTAGATCCAGAAATATTTTTATGAGAGAAATGAAAGCACCACTTGACAAAGCCAAGACTTTCTCGTACATTCGGAGCTAGTCTTGTGCTGCTAGGTGGATAAATAACCATTAATTTATAGTGATTCACAAATTGA
The DNA here is from genome assembly GCF_963082965.1 of Carassius carassius. Classification (NCBI taxonomy): domain Eukaryota; kingdom Metazoa; phylum Chordata; class Actinopteri; order Cypriniformes; family Cyprinidae; genus Carassius; species Carassius carassius. The sequence continues at coordinate 6,122,406 of NC_081800.1, read as the reverse complement.
GTCTCAGTTATCTGGCAGGGGCTAAGCAGCACAGATGAGAGGCAGTTCTTTTCAGAGACTTTCAGAAACAGCTGCAATGCTTGTCAACAGGGAAAAGGCCTCATCAACAACCCTCCACACCAACACACACATACACCGTCAGCCTTTCACAATGAACAACAGGGCAACAAGTAGACGAGCAGCTGCTGCCTTAGATCGGATTACAGATAAGGACGGCATTTTAAGGCATAGGCAAGTTACGCTCAACTCACTGACGCTTTAATGGGTCATTAAGAGAATATATTCATCTAAATGCTTTTGTGACATCAGTTTAAAAGTGCTTTATTTCACCGGGCAACTTGACAACATCCTGCTAAAACTGCCCTATATAGAGAAGTGCTTTGCCTGTTTTAGAGTATGATTTTCAAAAAAATGTCTAAACCAAAACATTGAGGCTTTGAAGAAATGCCTTAAAAAAACATCTCCTAAAATGTTCCAGGAACACATTTGTGTCTAATCTGCACAGAATACATATATATTTATGAAATCTTCCAGGATAACAGAGTAAGCAGGATGGCTGGCAGCCACGCAAAAAGCACAATCTCTACTGACTAAAGACTCTACATTAGAAACACAAAAGAGACAAAGACATGTTAAAAAGAGGCAAGAAGCATCTCTCTTCCTTCCATGGAACCAACCCAAGTCAAACCTGTACAACCTGCTACTGCAGTTTAAGAGAATTCACCCCCACCTCACTTCAAGGAGCATCATTTAAATTGACTGCATTTCTTCTCTTACTTACGAGTATCATTTTCTTTCTTTCGTTCTGTGTTTTTTTTTTTTTTTTTGCTTTCTTGTGATCCTGACATAAACCCAAATGGTTATTTAACAGCAGCACTAATTAAAGTGTACCTTAGCCTATTGGGAGTGCCATACTTTTGCTGTAGATTGATGATATCAAAAGTAAAATACACAAATAATGATGATGCTACTAGGTTCAGAATAAATAATGCAGTAATTTACGTCATCGAATGACATTAGCCCATATGTAAAAGTCAGCAGCTATGGCGGGTAAAAATCATAAACATGACACGTAAAAACATCAAAAAGTTGTATATATAAACGTATGTCTAATTTTATTTCAAACAGATGAGGAAAAAAATGTGGGTTGAATCCAAGAAGCTAAAAGAATTTAAGAATTGTTGTCTGAGATATCCGTCAACTGAAGGTATTCAGTTCTGTATTGACAACTCTGTTGCTAGGCAGACATAAATAAAACAACATCTGTCTGTGATTGATATGATTTTATTGTTGCTTTTGTCACAATGAACACCCATTAGAAACATCCTATTATTTTTCACAGGTAGCCTTTTGGAAAGGAAACCTCGGAACTCAGAAATAGGAATGAAAATATACAGCTTTTGCTCATAACAAACTGAAATGAAAAACAATTAATTATTATTATTATTGTTGTAAGTTATGTTAGTACTGTATTTGTTTTCAGGTAAAAATAAAAAAAAGGGGTCATATGATGTTGATAAAAATAACATTATTTTTGGATATTTGGTGTAATGAAATGTGTTTAATTGGCTTAAGGTTAAAAAAACACATTATTTTCCACATACTGTACATCATTGTTTCTCCTCTATGCCCCGCCTTCTGAAACACGTAGATTTTTACAAAGCTCATCATTCTGAAAAGCGAGGTGTGCTCTGATTGGCCGAATCCCTCAAGCATGTGACGGAAATGTTACTCCCCTTAACAAATTCCATGCTGTTTCCCGGTCAGAACACCAGTGCGACAAGACAAAAACAATAAAACCCATTATAAACGAGGCATTTGTTGCATCTAGTGGGGACATAATTACTGAGTATAATGACTTATACTGTCTTTTTATGTGTTGTATCATGCCACGTAAACATAAAACCATGTCTGCATTTGTGATCAGAGAAATGACAAACAAGCGCTACTCTACACTGCTCAAAAATCATGTTTGAATCATCAGTGGCAAATCCTTTAAAGGGTTAGTTCACCCAAAAATGAAAATTAGGCTTGAAAATGTACTCACCCCCGAGGCATCATAGGTGTATGTGACGTTCTTTTTTCAGACAAAACAAGTCAGAGTTAATTGTAATAATCAAAAATGTAATAATCACTTTAATCCAGCTTGCGCTCACTGTTCCGGGGGAATTTCATATGAGGTCAGCTTTGAGCATGCGCCGCTCAGAAGTGACACACGTGGAAACGCAGCAGAGTGATCAAAACAAAACAACTGTCACTACCTAGAAGTACAAAATGAAGATTTGTAAAGAAGAATGTTGGAGGATTTCGATATAAGCCAAGATGAGACTGATTTTCCATTTCTAAAGTAAGGAAACTTTGCTTCCTTTAGTCCTGTAAACAAATGTTGGTTTTCACGAGACTTAACGGCGCATGCGCAACGCTGACCTCATACAGTACGTCATGCTCCCGGAACTGCTTAGTTTACGACAGTGAGCGCAAGCTAGATTAAAGTGATTATTACGTTTTAAATTGGATATTTATCGCTACAGGAGGCCTTTGTTCACCCCTGGAGCCGTGTGAGACACTTATTTATTTTATTTTTTTATATATATATTTTATATATATATATATATATATATATATATATATATATATATATATAAATCATTATTATTATATTTTTTTTGCCACTTTGTGTATTTATACAAAATTGCATCCTCGTAAAGTAGTTGTCTAATCAGATTGTGTTGAATTAGTTTTTTCTTTGTCAAGCAAAGGAAATTGTCTAAACTGAAAGAAATGTAGGTCTTTATTTTTTGTTTTTTGGTAAATTGGAATGTTGCAAGCTGGATTTGAACTTTCATTCCCCACATGCTCAATACTGTATGTCATGGAAATTACTACCAGGTATCTCTTTAAAGAAGAATAGTGCTAAAACACTAGAGAAAGCGTTGACAGGATCCATTTGGAATAGTGTGTAAAGAGCAAAGACACTACAATGAATTTAATTTCTAAAATCACAACTGAACCTTTCTCTCACCAATAATCATCAGCCAATGGATGCCTAAAGTATGGAACAAAGTGTTAAAATTTACTCAACTTTCGCATGTACTACAGAGCGTCACTTTCACAAATTCTTGCTTTTAATGTAATCTCTAGTGTGTAGCCCCAAAACCACCGACAGGCTTAGTCTTACAGTGCATGTTTACATTTGATTCATCATGATCTCAGATGGGGCTTTTTCTCACAGTCCCAGATCCCTACTCTCTATCACTCAATTTCCTCTCCAGACATGCATACTCCCTAGATCCTGACCAACATGTTTGTAGTTGCTAACATGTGGCCCACGTAACATATGGAGCCATTCCACAGCATATCAGTTCACCTGGCAACAGTCACTGAAAGCCAATGAAAACAGTGAAATCACCACTCACAGATCTCATAAATCACTGATTTGGAACGTTTTACATAAACACAAACTCCAAAAACCGCAAGAACAGTGGGAAACTTGACTCATCTGAATTCAACAGCATTTTTTGCTAGTATCGCTAAGCTAACATGGGATACTTTAGTATGGATAACAATATGTAGAACAAATAAATAATACAGTCAATGCTGAATTGCACTTAATAATTTATATTAATAATTTTCACTACTGAATGAATTCTACATATACATGTACAGTATTTGTAATCAACATTTATCAGAAATTGGATGTCCGCCATATTGATTTTTTTTGTCAGAATGCTTTCTGAGATTGCTGTGATTCTGTGAAGAACATGTGATGCTGAATTTGATTTGGCTGAATCAAACTGTCTTAAAAGGTAGCATAATTAATTTTCATACTTTAAGGACCAGGCCTATAGTGACCTATAGGTCTGCAGTTCATAAAAAAAAATCTCATGTTGTTCCAAACCTTTAAGGTCCTGCTTCATTGTGGGAACACAAATAACAATAATTTGAATATTTTAAATGCACATAAATAGAGTTTATCAAATGTGGTAAACAGACCAGTCAAACTTTTTTAACATGCAATAACCAATGAAGGGTCAAGCTGAGCATCCGAGTTTACCATATTTGATAAGCTCCATGTATGTGCATGGAACAATTGTTGAGTAAATGCCCAAATTAAATTTCTTCATTATATAAAGTAATTGTGTCTCTTCAGAACACTTGGATTCACCTGCTTAATTTATATGGATTACTTTCTAGATGTCTTTATGAACTTTTTGAAGCATGCAAATTTTGGTTTTGTGAAATTTCAATGGATGGACAAAAATGTTAAAAGAATATAATAATAATATATGAATAATTAATTTGTGTGTGAAGATGAATGAAAGTATTGTGGGTTTGGAATGTCACGGCGGCAAGTAAATGATGACAGACTTTTCATTTTCGGGTAAGCTTTTAAAATTTACCCTTTACCCTTTAAAATGCTGTATAGATTTTAGAACAAAGCATCAGTCTCCATATCTCCCTGTGGGCACCTCCAAAAATGCCCTCCGAATAGACCTTTAGCCAGAAAACTGAACTTGAATTCTTCCATATGTCTAAGAAAACAATGCAGTTGTATGCCACATATGGAAAGAATTCATCACACATATCTAAGTCCAAACTAAAATGTCTAAACACCAGATGATCAACAGGAAATTTATACAAGGAGTGACAATTTTGAAGTCTGGATTTACAGACGCAATGCACCTGACCTCCACGCCCCAGGAGCTGAGACACACAAAAATGGGTCAACCCTAAAATCTAGCCCTAAGGATGACAGAAGTACTGGTGTAGATCAGTAAGTCATCGTTCCTCACACAGTGTACCGGTCTAAAGCACAAAGAACACACTGCAGTGCTATTTAAAGCAATGAGCTCACTTGTCATGTTTTGCAGGCCCTCTTGAAGCTTCACAACCAGTGTCAAGAAAATTCCCACTCTTATATTCACAGAAGAATAAAAATTCATTCATAAAATTCATAAACATTCTATATTGAAAACAATATCACTTGAATGAATGAATATATAAATAAATATACAGAAAAAATCAAGCAATAATGGAAGATTAAAAATAATAATTATAATAATAATGACAGGCAATGATGAAGAGATGGCATTCTTGTAATAATAATGATGAACTTAATTGGATGCACTTAATTGAAAGCATGTTAAAAAAAAATTAGTGGCCAATCACTGAATATTCTTTTGGGATAAAGTCTATTTGCGAGCATTTATAGAAGAGTTCATACTTCGACAAGTATTCTGAAGGAAATGTCTAGAGTGTTTTTTTTTTCTTGGCACCACTGTTACGATCTGGCACATTTGTTGCATGAAATTCTCCTCTTGTTTTCTCACCGTAACATTACACATCCTGAAAAACCTGTTCAACGCGTTTATCTGACATGGGTGACGATGGAACCAAGATGCACAAGATCTTAAATTAATTAAAAGACTATTTCTGATGAATGGGAATATTACACTCCCTTTGACAGCCGAAACTGAATCATACTGATAACTTTACGCACAATGCTGTCCATTATAATTCAAGACAGAGAAATAAACACTAAGCAGTCTAATTTTGTCATGAATAGGCTGGGTTTTATGAGTAATTTTTACAGGCTTCAAGCTAATTAACCTACATAAAACAAAGATGCTGCCAATATTAAACTAATTCTTTACAACCTTTTTTTTCTTGACATTTATACACTGTCAACTTTTCAGAGCATGATTTAAATTTCTTGAAGTTTATTCTAGAATTATAAACATCGGGTTTAAACATCAGTTAATGGATTGCACATCATACAGTTATCCTGTTTTTAATAACTAAATGAAACACAATTTAAGACAAAATGGTTTTGCACAGCTTAGATCAAGTAGTGTAGAATTGAATGATTTTCATTTATTTATAAAGATCTAGGTAATTTTTTTTACTTTTGATAATTATATATATATATATATATATATATATATATATATATATATATATATAACAAAACTTTAAATGTATTAAATTCATGTATTGACACATACTTGTCAGTTTAGTTAAAACATGTAAATCAAATCTTATTTGTTCTTCATTTAAAAAAAAATGTGGAGATGATCAATGAAACGATAAATAAATGTGATTAAAATGATTTGCTCCACTAAATTAGAAGTACACATTTTCTCACACTCATTCTCATACTCAGTATCCATATTCCATTGATACAAGTTTGTATTGAAATATCAGCAAAAAGTTTACATCTGTAAAGACAGGTGTGTGGGCGTGCGATGCAGAATCCGTGAAGCAGCTCCGAAAAAATTCCAAAAATGAGAATCATGTAAAAACTGCAGCGCGGGCGCAATGACCGCAAGAAACAAAGGCGCGCAATAAAAGTTTTGCACTTACCTTAAACGCAAACTTCTGCTCTACTGAGGGCAAAACGGGAATTCGGGCTTTATCTCATGAGCAAATTTACAAATGCAAACCACGCTGATGTTTTTGTAGAAATATTTCTCCTGATTTGACAGTAAACCTGGAATGTCAAGTATGACTTCGGTATGAAATCACAGCGAACCCGAGCGGAGTGTTGGAGGAGGAGTCACGAAGGAGGAGGGCATCAATTCTCCACCCAACTCAAACTTCAAGAGCAAATCTCATGCGTGCTGATCAGTTGAGATGTATGGAAGGCCAATAGGGCCCAAAACAAGAATTTTAACACATCAACAATCTCACGCATTAAATACACAATGCTTAAATAGTGTGAAATACAAGTTAAAAACCAGTTTGAACGGGAAAGTGTCATTGGCTGCTGAAGACTTGGATCAAACCATTTCTGTGAGCTTAGACATTTCTGTGTCATTCATAGACCACGCTACCACCATTTAATATGCTATAGATCAGGTCCCGTATCCACAAAAAAATTTATCTTACCATTAAAGGTTCTCCTAAATAGCAGTAAAAGTTTTTAGCTACCTATTCACAAAGCTGCTGAGACACCCCTTTACAAAGGAATAAACAGAAGTCTTAAGCTAAGAGTAAGGGCGGGGTTGACCTTGTTGCTATGGAGGATGACAGCATACTTACTAAATATGCACACACCGATTGGCTGATAGTCTCTGTCAGAGATTTTTTTCATAGAAATATTGTTGAGCACAATATTATGTAGTCAATATGCATTAGGGCTGCCCTTGACTAAAGATTTTTCTGGTCGACTAGTAGTCATTAATTTTGAGCATTAGTCGACTATTAGTCACACTTTTATTAATAAACCTTATAAATCATAGAACCTACATAGCCTAATGAGCGCTCAAGCACATGCATATGAATATGTTTATGAATAATTTAAATGAAACGGGACAAATTTAATCTTGACAATCTATGTATAATTATAAAGATGTAAGCCTCAAGTAGGGCTGTGCAAAAAATCAAATGCGATTTTCATGCACATCTCATCAGTAAAGACGCTCCTGTAATTAGAAGTATATCTCCAGCACGTGCGTTCAGATCAGGGTTGCCAGGTTTTCACAACAAATCTTGCCCAGTTGCTTCTTAAAACTAGTCCAAAACTAGCCCAATCGCGTTTCCGGGAGGTTCCCCGATAAAAATTGCTTCCCGGGGTTAAAATATATATTTTGTGGAAGGGTTTCCCTGGTAAAATTCACATTTTAGGGGCTAAATATCACGTTATTGGTATTGGGGTTGATCAAACCATGGACATAAAAAAAACAATCGCAGACTTGGCAACACTGGTTCAGGTGGAGCGGCAGTTACTACACAGCCGTAGTCTACCGACAACTAACACAAAATCGTTTTCAAAATCGACAAAGAATCGCCTGCGATTTTAACATCGATTTTGTGTAGATTGTCAGTGAATTACGGCTCGGTGTAGTAAATGCCAACCGGTGTTGCCAAGTCTGTGGTTGTTTTTCATGTCCGCGGGTCAAAGCGACCCCAATACAAATAACGTGATATTTAGCCCCTAAAATGCGAATTTTACCAAGGCAACCCTGCTAAAAAAAACTTATATTTTAACCCCGGTAAGCAATTTTTTATCGGGGAACCTTCTGGAAGAGCGATTGGGCTAGTTTTGGACTAGTTTTGAGAAGCAACTGGGCAGGATTTGTTGTGAAACCTGGCAACCCTTATCTGAACACACGTGCTGGAGATATACTTCTAATTACAGGAGTGTCTTTACTGATGAGATGTGCATGAAAATCGCATTCGGTTTTTTGCACAGCCCTAGCCTCAAGCATCGACGACAGATCGCTGTTTTTCAATGGAAAGACTGTATTTGCTACATTTGTGTAAGCAGTACACATAAACACATGAGCAATGGAAATGCTGTACATACCAGATCCGTCGTAATAACGAGTCATAAACACATCCACAGCTGTATATCTCCGGTTTAGTTAGAAAGGTAAGGGTCCACTGAACGACATCTCATGAAGCACGTTTAGTCCAACGAAACAATAACGTTGTAATATGGATCATAATTCCTTTGTTTTACGTTTCAGTTCTTCTGCGACAGAACGGTTTGTGTCCGTTATGGAATAACTCACGGTCAGGAACTGCGTCTTTGTAGTAAAAAAATGGCATGGTTTTGCAGTGTACAGTGTCACAAACAGAATGAGACGATCCACCGGAAAAAAAATGAATGAAAGAATGAGCAAAAGATAGTATATTTGAATTTTGGTGCTCCCTCGTGAGGCGTTCTGATACACCTGTCAGCTGATGGAGGTGGAAATTATAGCGATCACCTTTTTCTTTGTTTCTTTTATTTTTCAACAGTTTTTGTATATGTGAGAGTGTGTTTATGTTGAATGTGAATGTATCTGCATGATTACCATCTGTTCAAGTGCAAATAAGCCCAAATCAGCTCGCTATTACTGCATGATCACGGCTATCAAAGTGAATGCGTCTATATGAATAGAGAGAGTTGATTATTTACTATATGGCGCATTTGTGTTATTACCATATGTATAAGTGGCCATCAGCACATCAGCACTTATATTTGTATCGTAATTCATTGTAAATACTGCATTTCTAGCAATCTCAGGATTTTCTATAATTGGCAAACAAAGTTAAATCTTTTTTTATTTTTCTTATTATTCTTATTTTTCTTAATTATTCTTATTGTATTTTTGTAGTGCTCAAATAAATCACTTATATCATGTCTAAGTTTCTGTCTAGTGTTTTATAATTGAAAAAAAAACTATGTAGTGGTATGTTTACTGACTAAATAGTTTGTAGAAACCTTCAATACTATTGGGAAATATATTTTTGTATATTTGGGGGGTGGGGGGCCTAGACAAAGTCTCATAAAAGTATTTGCAGGAAACTCATTTTTCATGATATCTTATTCAGATTTGAAATAGAAACTCATGAGACATGTGGCTTTCAACCCATTACTTTTCAAGATTGCTACAGGACTCATTTCATGTATTTTTATATCAAATAAAAAGAATATTCTATAATATAACTTTCTCTGAGTTTGTGGATTTAGCCATAAGGATTGATAACCTAATGAGGAATTCTCCTAAGAGAAAACCTGCTTATGCGTCATTGTCAAGCACATCAACTCTTTCACAGTCATGCTCAGTTCCCCTGGCCAAAGGCTTTTTGTGATATTCTGGTTTAGCAATGTGACAGACTTAATTGGCTTACTGAAAGTATTAAAAGGCTAGTACAGAAGACTAATTGTACTGAAAACTGCTCAAGGATCTATACCATGAATGTAGCTGAACAAACTCAGGGTTACAGGAATAGCTTTGAGTTGACAAAGCTGCAATCAGGCTTTGCTGATGCCATGAAGCAGCTCATGAAAACTTTGTAAACTTTGACCTTAAAGCTATTAACCAAACCCCTGCAACGACTTGGTGGTATTAGCAGCAGATCAAGAGAAAGTATAATTCAAACCCCTGCAACAACACAGTGTTGGCTTTGTTGACCTGCCACCCCTGTTTACTCAAATGAGACTGTGCTATTTAATGCTAACTCATTTTTTTAATTCCCCCACTTACTTTACCTTCCTCAAGCACTGGCAAAGCACAGACTCTGACTGAACCAATTCAGTTGACATCCAAGCTTGTGATCATAGATTCATACAAATCATCTGCATGATTAAATGTACAGTAGGTCAGTATATTAACATATTCATTACTATTTTAAATCAGAATTGACGTCACTGAAAGCTCGCATGTACAATAGAACTACAGTACAACAATTTCTATTCACAAAACCAGCCTTGTGATGTCTAAGAGTTGTGAATGATTGCAAAAAGACAAAACAAATAGGCTGAATAAGCTGATCTATAGCTTGTTAAATGGTGGTAGCCAAGTCTATAAATACACCCGCCCAAGCTCACAGAAATGGTTTGACCCAAGTCTTCAGCAGCCAATGACACTCACCCATTCAAACTGGTTAACTGTATTTCATGCATATTTAACACATTATATACTTGTTGAATAAGTGTATTTAATGCACTGATTTTTAAAGTGCATACAACGTGTTTAATGCGTAAAATACATGTTAAATACACGTATTTAACGTGTTGTTGACGTGTTCAATTTCATGTGTTTTAGGCCCTTTTGGTCTTCCATAGAGATGCGCTCACTGGCTATGTAGACATTTTTGGGTATGAGTAGTACTTTCCTAACTGACTCAGCTAACTGGGCATCATAAAAGTGATAAATAAATAAATAAATAAATAAATAAATTGCACGTTTTATTTAGCTTAATTTAGCTAAGGCTCCACTTAGCCTATAATTATTGGATTAATTAATTATCCAGCTTGATAAACACAATATAACATTTTATTATTATTATTCTTTTTACAGTAGCTTTGAAGTGCATAATGCTCAGAGGAAGAATTAAGAGTGTCAGACTCGAGTATTTGGCCACAGTTGAATAATGCACATGTAGAAAAAAAAAATAATATTACAAAATTAATAGTGGAGAGGATATGTTTAGGATTAAACATATACAAACAAGTGAGAAGGTCCATGCTAGTGTGATTTCTCAAAGCAGTCCATATAGCCATGTAAAAACAGCACCACCTTAAGGACAACTTATTCATTATAAAGTAATCATGTTTGGACAATTTTGCAGCTCCACATTTCCCCTCCAGCTTGAGTTTCCTAAAGAAAAAAAAAAGAAAAAAAAAAGAAAAAAGTAGTATTTATTAGTATTTCTTATTTATTTTTTGGATATTTCTCATAATTCTTCAAAAGCAGGCAAAATATTATATTTTAGACAGGCATATGTCATAAAGTGTTATTCTACACTATCTATAGCATCTTAAATACATTCATAAAAACGGTTTATAGAATTTATAAAGAAGCACATATCATTGATTTCCTAAATGCATGTACAGAATAAATAAATATAGAGAGAATAAATAAATAATATAATAAATACATATAAATGAACAAATCACTTTGTTTTCACAGAACGGATATATAAAGGCATTTACATTTTTACAAAAATAGTTAAACAAAAACAGTTTGATACTATAATTTGAGTAAACACTCTAAAACATTTTTAAAAATGACTTTTAAATGCACACACATGTATATTTGCATATGTTTTGCACCTCAGATGTTTGAGAGAAAATATACATTGTACTGATAATTTATTATCATTTATATGCACCTTTATTATAAAAAAAGGAAATTCATAAATCTTAGTACAACAGAAAATATAATCAAACAGTTTTCCAGTCACTTTCAGTCATTTTATGTAGCCTGCATTACATACATGCGTGCACATATCACATTCAGGCCCAGTGGAAATCATAAAAAATGTCCCACATTATCAAATCGCACATTTTCCTTCATCTTTCTTCCGGATTATGAAGTTATCCTGTGTTGATTGCAAAGATTTGACTCTTGGGCAGTCAAAGTTTCGCAGGCCAGTTTGCCATCAAAACTGGACAGAGCGATGGCAAAGAATTGTACTGCATACATGAGGTAATTATAGTCCAGAGTGAATACATCTTCTACCCTTCCGAACTGCATCACAATGTAGCTATCTGAAAATAAAAGCATTTACAGTCAGGTTAGTTTTCTTCACACCATGGTAACAACTGAGCACAATTTCTTTACAATACGAAATTATCAATGCAACATATGCTAGAAAAATTTGATTTTTGTGACATTTTGTTCTATTGTGAAGTTTTCTTTTTGTGGTATCCCAGTTGAAGAGGTAAGTATTTGTAAGCATCACCAGTATCACTCACTGTCTTTACTGTGGATGATATGGAAGTTCTTGACAGAGGCCTTGTGTGACCCGACTAGAGGACTTAGGAAACAGTGTCATCATTCCAAACTGGACATTTGTTGTGGAGTTCAATTAGGTTGTCCATCTATCTGTTTTGGTAGTGAATAATTATATTGTCGTTGTCCTAAAGGTAAATAACAGAGTTGTTGTGCATGAATGATATGGTCGTTGCAATGAGTATTGTAAATGAGTTTGTAAGTTATCTGAACTGCCTAACTAGCCATCATTTTTGGGACATCATGGGTGATGGTAAGGGGCTGTTCACACAGAACGCATTTTTGCATTTAAATACACTTCTTTTCCATTGATTTTCTATGCAAATATGCATATATTTGACCATTGCGCTCGCATCTTTTGCAAAATCTCATGAATGACACGCCATTCTAAAAATGCGGCACTTACATTAGAAGAAGCTAAATATATGTTAAAGTTGGGTTTCTTTTTATTCAACTGCCCTGCGTCTCACGTTTACACACATTCTGTGTGTAGTTGCTGAAGCAACCATGCCATTTTAGCTTGCTTCTCCAAATCTTCAAGCTATTGTTGTGACACGTTGACAGGTCTTAAATGCAAATGTTTCATACCGCAAGTGCAATGCTGTACCAGAGGCGCTACCGAGCACATTTACCACATAAGAAAAACCAAACATATGGAGCTGTTTATGTGATGCAAACATCAAAATATATTAGTTTACAAATCATATGCCATGGTAAAAGTTTTTTTTTAGGTCATAATACAGTGTTGGACAAGGAAACATGAGTCTTTATTAATCGATAATCTGCCTCTTTAATTGCGATTTGTGTGAAAAATAAGTTGTTGGTGTTTTGCTGCCACTATAGAGTTCATTTCAGCTGAAAACTGCAGTGAATTTTATGTACTGTAAAAAGTATTTTTTGATGGAGTACATGGAGTTTTGGAGCACATTCATCCAATGTTGTGAATTTATTTTCTTGCCTTTGTTGTTGCATTTCAGAATCAGATATAGCAGAATGTTAGTACCTGAACTCATTGTTCGTGGACATATCGGCACTCATTCGTAGTCATCATCCATGCCCGGGATGGTCATTTTTCTGGGCCCTTTAAACCCCAACACATTTGTCTCCTGGAGAGAAACACCTGTATCTACTTTAAAACTGCTGACAGATTTTTTTTCACCGAATGTTGTGGAAATGAAGTTATTACTTACGTAAATGATAGCTAGCTCTTGTCGGGCGTTAGACATGTCCCTGAGGGCACGGTCAGGGTTGAGATCATTGCTAAACCCATGAGATTGGACCTGAAGAGATAACAAACCACAAATAAAAAAAGACTAGCTCAATGGCTCAGAAATTATTGAGTTACCTCAACATTCTGATAAAACTTTCTCCACCCCGTCACAGGTCAGTGGCATCTACAGATATCAAATAATTTGACGTTGCACTCTTTTTTCTTTTTCGACCAGCCAATAAGAAAACCTGCAGGATGGGGTGGAAGATTATCTCAAGCTAGTCATTAATTTGTGTTGGCGATTTATGAGAGCCGTGCATTTTAATTTGGGCTATTTCCATTTATCTGAAACATAGAAGCTGGCTCCTTTTTAGCCTTGGCTGTCCTTCATTGGCTTTCTGATTCACCATTACTCTCTGCAGAGATAAAATGGTGAATTAAAAATTAGATATCTCAGTATTTTTCTCACAGTAGCTTGCCTACAACAAAACCTACGAGTTGATGAGTCACTGAAGCTAATATAGAGTTTGGTCACAGGGTATTTAGCTGAGAGTCCTTATGTGATTGTCAAGTTAGGACTGGTTCCCAAAACTCCCTGGGGTTATTCAGGTGTGCCAGCTTCAGAAAATCAGCTTAGCTTCCAGCTGAAGAGCAGCATTTTTCAATATGGAAATTATGCTGCTAATGGCTCAATACATAGAGGACTACCAGAGAGTTTTCAGTTTCAATGTCAAAACAGCGATAGCTCAGTCTCAGTCCCATATGTTCTAATGCCTGTGTCTTTCCTCCACCCTCAATCATCATTAAACTTTTGAAACATGCTCATCACACATTAAACTTGCTCAAATGTTTAACCCAAACACAAAAACACAAAACTCATACTTACACTCTCACAGACTCTTACAGACTCTCTCTCTCTCTCTCTCTCTCTCTCTCTCTCACACACACACACACACACATAAACACACATACTAATAGCAGGCCAAGACAATAGGAGGACAGAGTGAAGGTACACAGGGCCTAACATTTTCACTCTTTTATTAGCCCCGGGACCAGTGGTCCCGATCATCCTGTATGTAATATAAATGTGTAGGGGGGTGTACAGTAAGTGGTCAGTGAAAATTTGTTCTGATATATGTTCTTCACAGAAAATGAACCAAGGCCAACGAGTTTGAATTAAAAAAATGTTAAAATTATTAATCGTATCATTTTTCTTTTGACAAAAAGAAAAACTGGACCCACAGACCCCGAACACCATACAAGGGTTAATAAAACATGAACGTGTGCCCCTCAGGAGCCCCAGAGGAGGTCGTCTGTGAAGGTTTTCACTCATCTAGGATATTGCTGAATGCCTGATAAATTTATTAGTTAGCGGCTGGACTTTGTTTTCCATTTGGTGAAGTCGTTTCTCCACTTATCCAAGTGTCTTGATCAGACACCCCCTGAGGAGCTCACCATCTGTCTTTTAATTTAACGAGAAAAAAAAAACAATGAGGCCAAGCGTTTACAAGATGAGCAAATGAATCCCTAAAAGCGTAACTGAAAACAAGAGTCAAATTCACTTGAAAGTACCTTCAGCTCATAGATAAAGCGGAGAGGTGATCTTTAAGTCAGCTCTGCCGTATTGTTCTGGCTAATCTTCTTAGCTCACAAGATCTAGTGCTAATCCTCTTCCTGAGCAGCAAACCCCCATGCATGTGTATTTAATGACATTAAGAGTTGCACACACTGAAGCCATTGTCTAACAGTTTCCTATGACTCCATACCTAATGTGTATTGCTCAGAGGGGGAAAAAGAAACAAAAAAGTAAATAAATATAGCTGAGACCAAAAATAATCTTGATATACTCTTGGAAAACACTTCCAACCCCCCAGCAAAGCTCAAGGGGACTCTTATAATAACATAAATTCTGCTTGACTGTAGGAACTAATGGACCATAGCTCAAAATGAACCTTGGCCTCAGTCATTAGCATGCATTCAAGTGTGAATAGGCTCAGGCGACCTTTGGCCTTTGATTTCTTTACTTTGGTGCCAGCAGGGGAGCTCTCTTTGGTGGTTTTCTTCTGTGAGGTCTCCTCTTCATCATCCTCCTCCTCCTCATCATCAGAATCTAAGACATCAATATTGAAGGACAAATGATCAGGCAATGTAATACATCCTAAAATTGGTCTTGCTGAACACATTCTTAGTCTGTGCATGTTATTTCAAGGGGAACATGTAATTCTAAATAAAAAATTTGCTCTACCTCTTCAATGACTTCCCCTTTTCCAATGACTTTTCCATTCCCAGGAAAGTCGTGGCCTAATGGTTAGAGAGTCGGACTCGCAATCGAAAGGTTGTGAGTTCGAGTCTTGGGCCGGCTGGAATTGTAGGTGGGGGGAGTGCATGTACAGTTCTCTCTCCACCTTCAATACCATGACTTACGTGCCCTTGGGCAAGGCATTGAACCCCCAACTGCTCCCTGGGCGCTGTAGCATAAATGGCTGCCCACTGCTCCGGGTGTGTGTTCACAGTGTGTGTGTGTTCACTGCTCTGTGTGTGTGCACTTTGGATGGGTTAAAAGCAGAGCACGAATTCCAAGTATGGGTCACCATACTTGGCCGTATGTCACTTCACTCACTTTTTTGCTTAAGCCACCAAGAGGTCATAGTTTTGTTTGTCCCTGCAGGTGGATATCATAACTAAACCATCTTATTGTAAAAGCATCATTGGATGGCATTTTTCTCTCTTTGGTTTGTGGCTGTTTGTGTTCTTGTGGTGCCACCAGCCAATTGTCCAGACTCATTAGTCGCATGCCATTTTTTTGGAGCAAAAAGTCAAATAAACATTCCTAATAATTTTCATAATGATACCAATTCAAGTAGTGTTCAGGATTTAGACATTTTTCACTTTTATTCGATGTATCTAATAATCGGGTGTGTGAGACACTACGCATGTCTTCTACTTAACATCCAGTTTAAAATTTTCATACAGTATTAGGGAAAAATATGCCCAAGATACTGGGATAAGCTCAAGCATCTCTGTTAATCTATTGGACCACTGGTTTGAAAGTGGTTGTATGGAACTTCAAGTTTAATACATTTATTCGTCCCAGTTGATGAATTAAAAATCGCAAATACCTTTTGTTCTTCTTAGGAGTACTCTTGGGCTTATTTTTTGCGTTCTTCTTTGTTGCATCTTCTTTGTCCATCTCAGTTTTCTTCTTTACCGCTTTGCTCTCTACTGAGAAGTT
This sequence comes from Carassius carassius, assembly GCF_963082965.1. Lineage (NCBI taxonomy): Eukaryota > Metazoa > Chordata > Actinopteri > Cypriniformes > Cyprinidae > Carassius > Carassius carassius. The sequence continues at coordinate 6,105,734 of NC_081800.1, read as the reverse complement.
ACGCAATAACAAACATTTGTTTTAAATATTTTACAAACATTTGTTTTAAATTACAGTGGTCCTAAAAAGTGTTCTGACTCTAATGTCATTTATGATAAATGACTGATCAATGTGTCCTATCAGAGTAGCCGCAGGTGTAGTTCATCATCTGTCAATTCAAAACTTGCAAACTTCTTTTAGTCAAATATTTTGTTTTCCATAATCTAATGCAATGATGTTCACACATATATGTGTAGCCACTGTATGTCTTTTAGAGCAGAAACTTGAACATGTGGAAATTCAATGTCTACGTAATCATTGTTTATTTCATTTCTTAAAGGGTCATGAAACCCCAGATTACTTTTTCTGAGATTTTAGCAGAGGTGTTTGTTTTGCACATCATAGAAGACAAATGTTAGCATCCAATAATTTTAACTGTTGGAGAAATCTGGTTAATTTTAAGTTTTTTTTTTGTCTTCTGGGTTTAAAATCTACATTGTGTTGACGTCACAATTTGTGACGGTTGAATGGACTATAATACATCGATGACGCATCTGTGACTATTAAACTATTATGCAATAATTTATTTACGTTTTTATTTAATTTTGTTATTTATATGGATATTTCTTACGCATTGCTGTCATTTTTATTTGTATTATTATTTTATTTATTGTTCGGAATAAAGATTTCATTCATTCATTCATTCATTCAAACAAACAAGTGCACGGCTGCGCGTCTCCCACAACCAAGGATGATTTCATTTCCCACTCAAGTCGAGTCAGGGGTGAACAATACAGCATCGTCTGCGATAATATGGTAAGGGATGTTGTAATGATCTGCCACTAAATATCACCAACCACACAGAGTGCATGCACATTGATTTATTAGTCTAAAGGCCCTTTCACACCGGATGCGTAACGAAAAAGCGAAACGAAAAAGCGGATAGTTCGCGTGCGAATAGTTCGCGTCAAAACCATTCACATCAGCCGCGACGCGAATTTGCGATATCTGTGACGTTCAGAGAGCTTCAACATTCCAAAACTTTCGCGCTGACAGTTGAGAAAATGGACACTTCAACATCATCATCCAGTGAAGACTGAGCTTTTCATTTTCTTTAAAAGAGAGAAAAGAAGGTTTTGGGTGCACCCAGTCCTAAAGAACAGAGAGTCTGAAGGGGAGTATGCCAATCTTGTACAGGAGCTAAAACTTTATCATGGCCGGTTCCGCACTTACTTTCGGATGTCTGTGGGACAATTCGAGGAGCTCCTTCAGATAGTGGCACCGCATCTGACGAGAGACAAACCACAAACTTCAGGGAACCAATTAGCACTGGGGATTCTTTCACCACCATAGCCACCAGTTTCCGCCTTGGAATTTCCACTGTGTCCACTAGTGTGAAACAAACCTGCGATGTCCTCTGGGAGACCTTAAAAGACACCTACATGCCAGTCCCCATTGAGGAGCTCTGGAAGACTACTGCTCTGAGATTCTCTGAAAAATGGAACTTCCCCAATTGTATCGGTGCTTTGGATGGAAAGCACATTGTAATTCAGGCACCAGCTAATTCTGGCTCCCAGTTTTTTAATTATAAGGGCACCTTTTCTGTGGTGTTGCTTGCCTTGGTTGATGCCGACTACCGCTTCCTAGTGGTGGATGTAGGGGCATCAGGCAGCAACAGTGATGGTAGAATATTTTCCAATTCTTTATTGGGACAGGCCCTAAATACTGGGAGTTTAAACGTTCCGGAGCCTTCTCATCTGCCATCTGCACCAGAGCTGGGGGCGTTACCATTTGTGATTGTTGCAGATGAGGCATTTCCTTTAAAACCTTTCCTTCTCCGTCCCTGCCCTGGAAGACGCCTACCAGATGACCAGCGCGTGTTCAACTACCGGCTCTCCAGGGCTCGACGTATAGTTGAGAATGCTTTTGGCATTCTCAGCCAGTGCTGGAGAGTCTACCAGCGTCGTCTACATGTGGCTCCAGAGACAGCCGACAGCATTGTAAAGGCAACTTGCATCCTGCACAACTTCCTGCGAAGGGCCAATGAGAACCACGGTGCAGAGCCAGACAGTTCTGATAGTGCAGAGGGCAGTGAGCTGGGTGACATTAGAGGTCTTCGAGGGAACAGGGCATCAGCTGAGGCACTGAGGGTGCGGGACATATTCAAACATTATTTTAATTCACCTGCGGGCCAAGTTCCATGGCAGCTTCCTCATGTGAACCGAGGTCTCCCTCAATGAAGACTGCCTCCTTCTGAACATATGAAAATTGTTGCATTAAATGGATTCACAATGATAAGCGCACTGTAGCATCCTTTGTTAAATGCAGATTAAAGGCCCCTTGCCTCCGAAGCTGCATTTAACAAAGCACACTACAGTCCGCTTATCATTGTGAATCCATTTAATGCAACAGTTTAAAAAAATGTGAATCAGAATGTTTATTTTCTATTGACAACCCCAGTTCTTGATTTACTCCCTTTTTTTGTTTTGTTTTTCATCATTAGATTATAGTCTCAAACAAAGTTATTTTATGTTATATATTTTCCATATTTCATATAGGCCTATTCATTTCTACTCTTTAAATGCTTATTTCACTTTAAAATGAAAATTCTGTCATCATATACTCACCCTCATGTTGTCTCAAACCTGTAAGAATTTCTTTCTTCTGCTGAACAGAAAGGAAGATATTTAGAAGAATGTCAGTAACCAGACAGTTTCTGGTACCATTGACGTCCATGGTATATTTTGTTTCCAACTATGGAAGTCAATGGTACCAGAAACTGTCTGGTTACTGATATTCTTCTAAATATGTTCCTTTCTGTTCGGCAGAAGAAAGAAATTCTTACAGGTTTGAGACAACATGAGGGTGAGTATATGATGACAGAATTTACATTTTAAAACGAACTATCCCTTTAATTATTGGTCTTGGGTAATATTAATCAACTATAATTATATAATAAAAAGCAATAAAAGGGAGACGTTTTATTAAAAGGGGTTACATTATTAATTAGTCCAATTGAGATGTTCCAAAATCCCTCAGTTTGAATTTCTTCCTGGTGGTGCAGGTGGAACTGAAAAAGCAACATAACATGATTCATTTGTATTGTTCAAAAAGTAAATAATTTCAGTTTGCCTGTTGAATTGAAATGTATTTCATGAAAAGTAAATCTTGTATTTGTATATTTGTTAATAGTTTGTACTTGATAATTTAAGACCTTTAAAGCCAGTGAAAAAACACCAATCTTGTCTTGCTTATTTGATTATTATTTATTTGATATGATGTACACAGTAATGAAACTGAAACAAGAACAGATAGAACTTAAAGGACACAAAATAATAATAATAATTGACAACAATATTAAAACATAAACTTATAGGACAGTGTGCGTTGACGTAGATGGAAGGCTAAACTCCGCCCCATAAACCATCTCCTGAATTTTAATTTTTAGCCAGGACTGCCGCTCTGAAGGCAGCCTTCTCATGGCTGGGGCCAGGCTCATTAAAAAATGATACGTCTCATCTTTCTCCTCTCGCTGCCTGACTTTCTGGTCCTCCCTGGCCTCTTTCCTTGCTAAATAATCCTCAAAAAAGTCCTTGGACTTCTTTTTCTGAGGAGGTGGACAGAAAGGCTCTCCCTCGCTCTCGGATGTGCCCTGACCTACATCATCTACCACCTGCTGCTCCTCCTCAAGATTGCTGCAGACCCTGTTCAAAAGCATTCTATAAACTTTCCCGTGCCACCTCATTATACAAACACTGCATTATTTTTCAACTTCATCGCTGTAACTTACTTAAGAGAACTTTCAGAGAAAAAAAACTTTAATAACTAACAGGCTACAGCTACCTTCTGAAAGAAGTAGAAGCCTCAAGGAAGCTCATGCACTCCATATACTTCCACCTCTTCCTCTGTTTTCCAGCCTGTCCACTTTTAGTTTCCTTTTCCTCTCTCCTTTTTCTCACATAGGTGTCCCTTAGGTTTTTCCAGTTTTTTTGCGTCTTCAACTAAACAAAGTGCGTTTTGTAAAGTCAATACACCTTATTGCATGTAACACACGAAGTTAAATCATTCGACTAGAAACTGGATATCACACAAAGAATGTATATACAAAAGCAGCTCTTAAATAGTCACTACATTTTTGTTACATATTCAAAGTAAACACGGTCTGTATTGCTATCTTTGACGATAGTGTTAGCTTTCTATCCCCTGTTGTTTTTAGCCTGCTAGCCTACACAGCACGGACTATACAACGACTAAACTATCACACAACATACTCACAGTCGTGATACCCTAGATGGTTGGCAATGCTACGCCACACATTGTCCTTCAAATCGTTGTCCTTGTAGTTTTTATTAGATTTGTCAAACAAAACGGGATTCGCCGACACACAAGTTATCAGAAGATCCGTCATTTTTGCTGTGACGTCACCTTTGTTTCCTTGTATGTGATTGGCTGAAGCCTTTTTGTCGCCTCAAAAGTAAAAAAAAATCGACATCGAAGCGAAAAAAATAAAAGTCGTTTTTTTTCGCCTCAGCACATTCGCGTTCGGTGTGAAAGCACTCATTTCACAAACAGCTGATCAAAAAATAAAACCATCGCGTGAATTATTCGCGCGTCAAAATTGCGTCCAGTGTGAAAGGACCTTAAAACTCAAAATTCCAGGCATTCTAAATTGTAAACGGCAAAAATCCTTCTGCATGCTTTTTATATTTATAGAATTTCATGTAACGGTAGGCCTAGTTAACTTAATCTATATCATACAAAGAGTACCATTCCCAGAGCCGGCCCTAGACCTTTGGGGGCCCTAAGCAAAATTCGGTTGGAGGCCCCTTTGACCGTTTTAAGTAAGGCCTAAAGAAAAGCAATGACTACCTTATAACTATACTGTACATATTATATCTACTATGTTATTTTAAATTTTTTTAGTCTATTAAATTATGTTTAAATTATTCTATGTATGCTGTATGTTAATTATCTTTTTTACGCTGCTGGTCCTGAGTAAGTATTTTGTTCTTATGTGGCAACATGTACAGAATGACAATAATGACCGTCTCGGTTACGTATGGTAACCCTCGTTCCCTGAAGGAGGGAACGGAGACGCCACGTCGGTGACCGACGAATATAGGGGATATTGCTTCGATAGACCAATCTACTTTGAGTGTAAACTAAACGAGCCAATGCACATTGGCATGCAATTATTGCATCCAGCTGCCGCTGATCACTGCGTGAGTATAAGAGAGCAGCAGGTGCAATGCATACCAGCTTTTCGCTGAGGAGCCGAGCCGGGGTACCGGCAGCTCAGCGGCGGTACAGCAACCATGGCGACGGGACGTGGCGTCTCCGTTCCCTCCTTCAGGGAACGAGGGTTACCATACGTAACCGAGACATTCCCTTTCAGTCGGTCACTCTCGACGCCACGTTGGTGACCGACGAATATGGGATCCCTATCAAAGCGCCATCGGTGCTGCCCCTTCCAGTGCCCTGTGTGAGCCGCCTGCGCCCCTACTAGGTGTAGGCCGGGGCTCAGAACAAGTAGCTCCACTCACCATTGTCAAAGCACTACCTCACTGGGTGAGATTGGATAACACTGGGAAAACGTACCCGGTCCGCTTGGAGCCGGGACGCTGCGGAAGCCCCATCCTTCCTGGAGGAGGTCTCGGAGGCAAATACACATATAGCATCCGCTTAGGAGTATACGGAGAAATTTGAGGTGATTAAAACCCTCCTGGGGAGGCAGAAGTCTGCCAGGGAAACACGGGCTCTAAGGCTATACCGTGGACTATACACATATGAGTACCGCTTAGGTCTCAATATGGAACCCACCCTTCCATGGTTCTCACGGATTCATCATGAAGGTCTGGCGCCGGATGTTCCGCCGCATCCAGCTGCTTAGGGTGATGGAGGATCTCAACAGGGTCTACAATACGGACACTCTGGAGCGGTTTAAGCAAGCCGACACTAACCGGGGCCTCTTAGTGCCACTACCCGTTTGAGGTGAGAACACAGGAGGATACCGGCTCTACATGAAGGCTATAGAACCTAGCGAACGTGTTAGGGGTCGCCCAGCCCGCAGCTCTACAAATATCTGTCAGCGAGGCTCCATGAGCCAGCGCCCAGGAGGATGCAACACTTCTAGTTGAGTGAGCTCGCAACCTGAACGGGCAGGGCACACCCTGAGCCCGATAAGCCAGGGTTATGGCATCCACAATCCAGTGGGCCATCCTCTGCTTAGAGACGGCACTCCCCTTCTGCCGGCCTCCGTAACAAACAAAGAGCTGGTCTGAGGTCCTGAAGCTTTGTGTCCGGTCTACGTAGCACCTTAATGCTCGGACGGGACAAAGCAAAGCCAGGGCTGGGTCTGCCTCCTCCAGGGGCAGCGCTTGCAGGTTCACCACTTGGTCTTTGAAGGGTGTAGTGGAAACCTTGGGCACGTAGCATCACCCGGTGCCAGGAAACGACCGCACCCAGAAATGCACGGGTGAAACGGCATCCTTAAAAGGACGACCCGTCGTCTTTAAAAAGACGCACCCGTGAAGCTCTTTTAGAGAAAATTTGCTCTTTTAGGAATTTGATCTTTCAGTGCTGAGGCGCACAGGGGAGATGGCCACTTGCCACACGACAGGGGATAGTGCAGCCTGAAGTGTGCAACCCACTCGATACTGGAACGACCGCCGCTGTAGCGCCGTCCCGCCAACACAGGAAGCTTCCCAGAGCGTGCTGAACTCGCAGTTCACCGTAGACACAGTTCAAGGTAAGCAGAACGACACTGTCGCTCGGCTTCGAAGTGAAAAGCTGGTATGCATTGCACCTGCTGCTCTCTTATACTCACGCAGTGATCAGCGGCAGCTGGATGCAATAATTGCATGCCAATGTGCATTGGCTCGTTTAGTTTACACTCAAAGTAGATTGGTCTACCGAAGCGATATCCCCTATATTCGTCGGTCACCGACGTGGCGTCGAGAGTGACCGACTGAAAGGGAACTTGAGTTCTTGAGTGGAGTTCCATGTTTGATGTCTAAAAGGAAAATTATGATACCACTGAGCTGAATGGCAGTGCAGTGCAACGAACACACACTGATGAACTTGCTGAATAAGAAGACTGATAAAGTGATTTTCACTGACCTTCAAAGAAAAAAATTTAATTGACACCAGAGTTTAAGAGGCACAAACAACAGCCTATATATAATTTAAATGAAATCGAGCAAATAGAATAACATTTAAATAAAATATTATATATACAACCCGAATTCCGGAAAAGTTGGGACGTTTTTTAAATTTTAATAAAATGAAAACTAAAGGAATTTCAAATCACATGAGCCAATATTTTATTCACAATAGAACATAGATAACATAGCAAATGTTTAAACTGAGAAATTTGACACTTTTATCCACTTAATTAGCTCATTTAAAATTTAATGCCTGCTACAGGTCTCAAAAAAGTTGGCACGGGGGCAACAAATGGCTAAAAAAGCAAGCAGTTTTGAAAAGATTCAGCTGGGAGAACATCTAGTGATTAATTAAGTTAATTGATATCAGGTCTGTAACATGATTAGCTATAAAAGCTTTGTCTTGGAGAAGCAGAGTCTCTCAGAAGTAAAGATGCACAGAGGCTCTCCAATCTGTGAAAGACTGCGTAAAAAAATTGTGGAAAACTTTAAAAACAATGTTCCTCAACGTCAAATTGCAAAGGCTTTGCAAATCTCATCATCTACAGTGCATAACATCATCAAAAGATTCAGAGAAACTGGAGAAATCTCTGTGCGTAAGGGACAAGGCCGGAGACCTTTGTTGGATGCCCGTGGTCTTCGGGCTCTCAGACGACACTGCATCACTCATCGGCATGATTGTGTCAATGACATTACTAAATGGGCCCAGGAATACTTTCAGAAACCACTGTCGGTAAACACAATCCGCCGTGCCATCAGCAGATGCCAACTAAAGCTCGATCATGCAAAAAGGAAGCCATATGTGAACATGGTCCAGAAGCGCCGTTGTGTCCTGTGGGCCAAGGCTCATTTAAAATGGACTATTTCAAAGTGGAATAGTGTTTTATGGTCAGACGAGTCCAAATTTGACATTCTTGTTGGAAATCACGGACGCTGTGTCCTCCGGGCTAAAGAGGAGGGAGACCTTCCAGCATGTTATCAGCATTCAGTTCAAAAGCCAGCATCTCTGATGGTATGGGGGTGCATAAGTGCATGCGGTATGGGCAGCTTGCATGTTTTGGAAGGCTCTGTGAATGCTGAAAGGTATATAAAGGTTTTAGAGCAACATATGCTTCCCTCCAAACAACGTCTATTTCAGGGAAGGCCTTGTTTATTTCAGCAGGACAATGCAAAACCACATACTGCAGCTATAACAACAGCATGGCTTCGTCGTAGAAGAGTCCGGGTGCTAACCTGGCCTGCCTGCAGTCCAGATCTTTCACCTATAGACAACATTTGGCGCATCATTAAACGAAAAATACGTCAAAGACGACCACGAACTCTTCAGCAGCTGGAAATCTATATAAGGCAAGAATGGGACCAAATTCCAACAGCAAAACTCCAGCAACTCATAGCCTCAATGCCCAGACGTCTTCAAACTGTTTTGAAAAGAAAAGGAGATGCTACACCATGGTAAACATGCCCCGTCCCAACTATTTTGAGACCTGTAGCAGAAATCAAAATTGAAATGAGCTCATTTTGTGCATAAAATTGTAAACTTTCTCAGTTTAAACATTTGCTATGTTATCTATGTTCTATTGTGAATAAAATATTGGCTCATGTGATTTGAAAGTCTTTTAGTTTTCATTTTATTAAAATTTAAAAAACGTCCCAACTTTTCCGGAATTCGGGTTGTAATAATAAATAGAATATTTAAATGTTTGAATTTTTCAAATAAACAAAATTACCAATAACATCTAAAACACCACAAACAAGATTAATAGTAACAATAAAAAGAATTAGGTAATATTTCAATAGAACTATTAAAATCCATATTTGTGCAGAAAGATGTGCTCAAAGCAACATGGAGTCACAGTGTGCAGCGCTGCGCAGCTCAAGTGGGCATTTAAAAGTTCACGGCACAAAGCGAAGAAATGTCGAGCGCACAAATCCTAATGTATATCTGTCCAACAGTTTATTGATCATTTGTTTCTTCACAGTTTTAAATTCCAGTTATTGTGAGTTTGATGCCGATTCATAGTCCTTGTGATGTGTGTGATCTAACAGGCAGACGGTAGCGAGTCGTTTAAAAACAGCAACAAACATAAAATACAAATACACAAAATAAAGTCATTTTATGCAAATTCACAGCCTTTTATCTAGAGATCAAGCATTATAATGTAAATATATCATATGATATATAGGAGAGAGTTTTACCGTGCACGAGACGCGCCCTTTTTGAATAATGTTTATGAATGGAGAATGATTGACGAGGAAAAACGAGTTTCCGTAAACTTTAATTTAATGATGTAAATAGTAGGCCTGTCGTGATAGTCGATAAATCAATTAATCGCACTATAAAAAAAATGAGCTTGATAATTTTTTCGGCCGCGATAATTTCTTTTTTCAAATTTTTTTTAAGAAATGTAACATGTCACGATGTGTGGTCAGTCTGGAGCGCAGCCTGTGGACAGCCCGTGACAGACACACCCTTTCCGATGGCAAAGTTGTCCCAGGAATAAAGAGATAACGACTTCACTTGTCTCCATTGAATCCAATGGGGTCGCTGTGTCCATTTCTTTTACTGTCTATGGTGTCAACGTGCCCAGTGAGTTCACACACACACAGACACACTTTCTTTCCAAAGCGCTCGGGCAGTTGCGCTCAGGGGCGGACTGGCCATCTGGATGAGTGAGTCGATCGCGCGGCCGTGGCCGATATGTTTTGTTTGCATAAGTGTTTTGCCCTCCCTCCCTGTTTAGTTTGGTCTACTCCACTGCGTATCTTGAAACACACCCCCTTACACAGAGAGAGAGAGAGACAGATTTATCCGGTACAGCAAATTTCTCTGAGCAGCAGGCCACTGTATACGTTCACTTAAAACATGACCTACTGTGTTTACGAGAATACCTGCAGAAACAATTATTTTAGAGTAACTCTAGGGGGGCCTCTGCTGGCTACTGGGCCCTTTGCAATTGCAAGGGTCGCTTAGTGGCTTGAACGGCTCTGACCGTTCCCTATCAAAAGCTACTCTCGATGCTGCGCTCAATAGCGCTAATGGGAGAGCATTCTTTGTTCGACCGGTTGTGAAGCATGTGTGTCAAACCAAGAATTGGCTTAAATAACCTCGGCAGGTGACGTCACTGATAACGTGCACCTGCAGGTTATAAATAGATGTGAAACGGAAACATCCTCAGGTTTCTTTGTATTCAGAGACCGCATTGTGTGTGTGTCACGCTGATGAAAGTATTAGTTTAAAAGGAAGCATGTTGAGAGGTAAAAAAAAAAGGGAAAAAGAAAGTTCTAACTTTTCTTGCTGATTCTATTAGAGATGCGTGCCTTGCTCTGATGAGAAATCGCATGTTTATTGTTTGAAACAAAGAAAGAAAAAAGGCTGCTTTCGCGTTCTAGAGTGGCAGTTGTAAGCACCGCGGTTCACTTCCTATCCGCGCTATGCTCTTTGCTCTCACGAGGAACGAGCTGCTCCCCGCTCATTGAGATCACGCTCCGATCTGGAAGATCAGACGGTTCTCGCGCCCACTTCTGAAGCATGCCCAGGCACTTCTTCGGATTGGGCAGAGGCTGCTGTAGCTCTAACTTCTGCTGAAGTGGACATTGAGAGTGCTCTCTCCTAGCATTTCCTCTTGCAATTATAAGCACATGAGGAGCTACTAGGTGGTGACTCATGCAGTGACCAGAAGCGTGCCCAGGCACTTCTTCGGATTGGGCAGAGGCTGCTGTAGCTCTAGTTTCTGCTGAAATGGACATTGAGAGTGCTCTCTCCTAGCACTCCTCTCGCAATTATAAGCACATGAGGAGTTACTAGTGGTGACTCGTGCAGTGACCAGATTAAAGCCTTAAAATTTGATTTTATACATTATGATTTCATAGGTGAGACACTAGCGGCTATCTCTCCCCTATTGGAGCAACATCATTTAAATTAAAAATGAATAAAAATATAAATAAAGAAATGATGATGAAATGATGATGATGATGAATAAAGAAAAAATATTTATAAAATATATATACGACAGCAATTGTCCCCTGCCAAGCCACGTACTGTAGCAACATCTACACTTGGATGGAACGCATTTCATGCTGTGGGTCAGACTAGTGCTGCCCTGCACACCATGGGTTCTGCAGGCGTATCAGGCTGATCTAAAAAAAATTGAGTGCCAGGAGGAGACTTTTAATATGTTTCTCACTCACTGTGCTCAAGTGTCGGGGCTGTCAAAAAATAAATAAATAAAACAGTCCACACCTGATCCAGCTCCTCTGTGGTAGGAATTTCAAAGAGAGAGTGTGGCGAGTTGTGCGCCCCCTCATAAGACTAGGGAGCAGCTTGTAGCACTTGGCAGCCGCAGATGGAGCTGGACTAAAGTACGGTCATTACGACCAAAGCAAGGGCCTTAAGCTGTGCCCAGGACAAAGGGTGTGTCCCCTCAGGGAGGGCCCTGGAAAATATATATGAAAGGACAGCAATTGTTTCCTGCCAAGCCACGTACTGCAGCAGCATCTGCACTTGGATGGAACACATTTCATGCTGTGGGTCAGACTAGTACTGCCCTGCACACCATAGGTTCTGCAGGCGTATCAGGCTGATTAAAATAAATAAAGAAATAAGTCTGAGTGACAGGAGGAGACTTTTTATATGTTTCTCACTCACTGTGCTCAAGTGTCGGGGCTGTCAAGAAATAAATAAATAAACAGTCCCGACTCGATCCAGCTCCTCTGGGGTAGGAGGTTCACAGAGAGTGTGGCGAGTTGTGCGCCCCCTCATAAGACTGGGGAGCAGCTTGTAGCACTTGGCAGCCGCAGATGGAGCTGGACTAAAGTACGGTCATCACGACCAAAGCAAGGGCCTTATGCTGTGCCCAGGACAAAGGGTGTGTCCTTGAAAATTCCATCAGAAGTGTAAGGCTCCTTCCTGGCACCCTTAGGGGATCACTGAACAACCTCCGCCACCATTGGTGTTTCGGAGGGAAGTGGCCTCCAGTGAAATGAAACATGCTCTGTTGCTTGTAAGGGCTACAGGATTCAGTTTGCACATCGTCCTCTGTGTTTCAACAGCGTGGTCTCCACCTCTGTTAAACCAGCACGTGCATATCTGTTGACACAGGAATCACAGACTCTGCTGGTCAAAGGGGCCATAGAATGTGTTCCCCTGCCAGACAGAGGGTCAGGCTATTACAGTCGGTATTTCTTGATTCCCAAGAAAGAAGGGGGCTGCGTCCAATACACTTACAGTGCAGCGGCGTTGGTATTCTCGTTCCCATTAGCGCTATTGAGCGCAGAATCGAGAGTAGCTTTTGATAGGGAACGTTTCGGGTTACTTGACTGTAACCCTGTTCCCTGAAAAAGTGGGAACGAGATGCTGCGCCTCATTGCCGCACTGTCGACGTGTCCGGACGTCTCTTCAGACGAAGGGGTAACCTGAGGATGTTTCCGTTTCACGTCTATTTATAACCTGCAGGTGCACGTTATCAGTGACGTTACCTGCCGAGGTTATTTAAGCCAATTCTTGGCGTGTTTGACACACATGGTTCACAACGGGTCAAAAAAAAAAAGAATGTTCTCCCATTAGCGATATTGAGTGCAGCATCTTGTTCCTGCTTTTTCAGGGAACAGGGTTACAGTCAAGTAACCCGAGACGTTTTTCTCCATATGTATGAACACATTAAATAATAATTTTATGCAAGTTCAGTAAAGCAATAAATTACTTACATTTTAGACATAATATTGCTTGTTTTTCTCAACTTTGCCACCGAAAATAGTTCCAACCACACTGTCACGGTGCATGGATCGGCTGTGTTCTCAGGTCCTGTGATTTGGTGTCTTTCATGTGGTTACATCATGCTCATTGGAATCAGCTGCTAATCAGTCCCCGCACCAGGTGTCTCACATTACCGTCAGCTACATATACTCACCTCATTCTCTGCTTCCTTGTCTGATAGTTGTTCCGGATGTTGGACTGTCTTGTTGGGTTGTCTTGGTCTTGTTCGTGTTGGATTGTTTATTTCGCCGTTGATCGTCACTGGATTGTATTCATCACGGGAGATTCACGCCACGTCATTACCAGCCATCAAACCACTGCGCCACCCAGCCGAGAGATAACATCATCACCCACGGAGTTCATCATTGTCTTCACGGAGTTTGTGTTCACCGTATTTGTCGTCAATAAATATATGTTCACACTGCTTTTGCTTCCTATCACATTCATTACCATCACAGAACTATCAGACCACTTATGGAAGCAGCAGGCTCCACCCCACTCACGGCTGAGGAGGCTTTACGTTCCTGCATCTCTCGGCTGGAGACCCAGGAGAAGAGCTCGGCGGATACGGGAACAGCGATCCGAGCTCTTGTGGCGCAGGTATCTGAGCTCACCCAGCGGATGCAGAACTGGCAACAACCCACTGCGCCAACCCCACCACCCATGCCGCCCGCCCACCAGGAACCATCCGGGGCTGCCCAGTCACCCGAACCCCGCCTTCCCCCACCAGAGCTTTACAGCGGTGAGCCAAACTTCTGCCGGGCTTTCCTCACTAGATGCTCCATGCACTTTTCATTGCAACCTCGCACGTTTACCAGTGAGGTAAGCAAAGTGGCGTTCGCGCTCACACTGTTAACGGGGAAGGCGGCACTGTGGGGCACGGCGGTATGGGAGAACCAAGATCCGTGTTGTGCCTCGTTCTCGGCGCTCTCCGCCGAGATGAAGCGGGTGTTTGACCGCGCGGCCACTGGAAGAGAGGCCGCGCGGCGTTTGACGGATCTCAAACAGGGGGAGAGATCCGTCCCGGACTTTTCTATCGAGTTTCGCACCCTGGCGGCGGAGTGCCGATGGAACGAGGAGGCGCAGTGGGACATGTTCCTGCATGGGCTGGCTGACCGTGTCCAACGTGAGATCTACGCCCTGGATCTACCCGCTGATCTCAACGGCCTCATCGATCTGGCACTACGGGTAGACGCTCGACTCTCCCGAACCGAGCGGTGGTGTTTAACCGCTCGGTTTCCCCCTGGGGAGGGACCTCCAGTTCGAGCCAGTGGCAACGACGCGGTCGGCCCATTCCAGGATCACGAGCCCATGCAGGTGGGTCGAGCTCGGTTGACTCGGGAGGAGAGGGAGAGGCGGAGATCTCACGGCCTTTGCCTGTACTGCGGGGCGGCGGGACATTTCGCCTTTAGCTGCCCGGTAAAAGGGCCAGCCCGGCAGTAAGGAAGGGGCTACTGTCGGGTGGGATCTCCGCTATCAAGTCCTCGTTCAGATCTACCTCCACGCTCCTCCCGGTCAGGCTTAGATGGCATCGTCTGGACCTGCACTGCACTGCACTTTTGGATTCAGGGGCTGAAGGTAACTTTATGGATTCTACTTTTGCGCATCATAATCATGTTCCCCTCCTCCCCCTCACCAGTTCTATTGCAGTCCACGCACTCAATGGTCAGACGCTTCCCACCATCACCACCATCACGGAACCCATCACTCTCACGGTATCTGGTAACCACCGTGAGAGCATCTCCTTTTACATCCTGGACTCATCCCACGCACCCGTGGTCTTAGGACATCCCTGGCTCATCAAACACAACCCCCGGATTGATTGGCAGCTGAAATCGGTGTCTGAGTGGAGCATTAAATGTCATGAGTCTTGTCTTGTGTCTGCCTGTCCGTCTGTATCTGAGTCTGTGTTGCAGGAGAAGGCGGCGGATCTGTGTAACGTGCCCGCGGAGTACCTCGACCTGAAGGAAGTGTTCAGTAAGTCTCGGGCTGCTTCTCTCCCTCCTCATCGTCCCTATGACTGTGCTATAGAATTACTGCCAGGTACGTCTCCGCCTAAGGGCAAGTTATACTCACTTTCTATTCCTGAGAGAGAGGCTATGGAGAAATACATTTCTGATTCTCTAGCAGCCGGGTTCATTCGATCCTCCTCTTCTCCAGCGGGGGCGGGGTTCTTTTTTGTGGGGAAGAAAGATGGATCTCTGCGACCTTGTATTGATTACCGAGGGCTGAATAATATCACGATAAAGAATACTTATCCTTTGCCGTTGATATCTTCAGCCTTCGAGAGGTTGCAGGGAGCATCGATCTTCACTAAATTGGACTTAAGAAACGCTTATCATTTGGTTCGCATCAGGAGGGGAGATGAATGGAAGACTGCCTTTAATACCCCCAGGGGGCACTTTGAGTACTTGGTCATGCCCTTCGGCTTGTCCAACTCCCCAGGTGTCTTTCAGGCACTCGTTAATGATGTGTTGAGAGATATGGTCGATCAGTTCATATATGTCTACCTGGACGACATATTGATTTTTTCTTCTTCTCTCCAGGAACATGTTCAAGACGTCAGACGAGTGCTTCAGAGGCTGTTAGAGAATGGGCTTTTTGTCAAGGCGAAGAAATGCGACTTTCATGCACAGTCTGTTCCTTTTCTAGGGTACATCGTGTCAGCCGAGGGTATGCGCATGGATCCCGAGAAGATCAAGGCTGTGGTAGATTGGCCAAGTCCAGATTCCCGTAAGGCCCTACAAAGGTTTCTGGGGTTCGCCAATTTTTACCGGCGTTTTATTCGCAATTACAGCCAACTAGCCGCGCCTCTGACTGCCTTGACCTCTCCCAGAACGGCGTTCAGGTGGTCAGACGCAGCGGAAGCTGCGTTTGCCAACCTCAAACGCCGCTTTGTTTCGGCCCCCATCCTTGATACCCCTGATCCGTCACGTCAGTTCGTGGTAGAGGTCGACGCGTCAGAGGTGGGGGTAGGTGCGGTGCTTTCACAGCGCTCACCCTCGGACGACAAGATGCATCCCTGCGCGTTTTTCTCTCATCGTTTGTCGCCAGCAGAGTAATTACGATATTGGTAACAGAGAGCTGTTGGCAGTCAAGCTGGCATTGGAGGAATGGCGTCATTGGTTGGAGGGGTCAGGGGTACCCTTCATGGTTTGGACCCATCATAAGAATCTAGAATACATCAGAACTGCCAAAAGACTAAACTCTAGGCAGGCTAGGTGGGCACTTTTTTTCGGACGTTTTGATTTTACACTTTCGTACCGCCCGGGTTCCAAAAACATCAAACCCGATTCTTTATCTCGAATTTTTGACCGCTCCGATCGCCCGTCCACTCCCGAGAGTATTTTTTCTGAGACACTTATTGTTTCTACTCTCAGTTGGGAGGTCGAATCGAAGGTAAAGACAGCCTTACATGGGGTAACGCCTCCGGCCGGTTGCCCACCTAACCGTTTGTTTGTGCCAGAAAGTCTTCGGTCCGAAGTTATCCAATGGGGTCATTGTTCCAATGTGGCATGTCATCCAGGGGTAAGTCGCACCTTACATTTGGTCAAGCAAAGATTTTGGTGGCCACTCATGGCTCGTGATGTTCGCAGTTTTGTTTTGGCTTGCTCAGTTTGTGCCACTGGTAAGACTTCTAACAGACCCCCAGATGGGCTCCTACAACCGCTGCCAATCCCTTCGAGACCCTGGTCTCACATTGCGCTAGATTTTGTCACCGCCCTCCCACCCTCTCTGGGTAACACGGTAGTTTTGACCGTGGTGGACCGGTTCTCGAAGGCGGTTCATTTCATCCCCTTGCCCAAATTACCTTCAGACAAGGAGACAGCGGTAACAGTCATTGATCACGTCTTTCGGTTACATGGCCTCCCGATAGACGTGGTCTCTGACAGAGGACCCCAGTTTGTGTCCAAATTTTGGCGAGAGTTTTGTAAACTTCTGGGGGCCACTGTTAGTCTCTCTTCGGGGTTCCATCCTCAAAGCAATGGGCAAACTGAGAGAGCCAACCAAGATTTGGAGAGAACACTACGATGTATGGTCGCTCGAAATCCTTCCTCCTGGTGTCAGCAGCTGTCGATGGTGGAGTACGCACACAATTCCTTACCAGTGTCTGCCACGGGCCTGTCCCCATTTGAATGTAGTATAGGGTACCAGCCACCTATTTTTCCCAGTCTGGAATCCGAAGTCGCGGTCCCTTCCGCTCACGCCTTCGTCCAGAGGTGCCGTCGCACATGGACCAGAGCCCGTGAGACTCTGGTCCAGGTGGGAGCGCGCACCAAGGCCAAAGCCGATCGCCACCGGTCGAGGCCTCCCGTATACGTCGTTGGTTCCAAAGTGTGGCTTTCTACCAAGAACATTCCTCTCCGATCCGTTGCTAATAAACTTGCTCCCAAATTTATTGGCCCGTTTTCTTGTTACCAAGATCATTAGTCCGGTGGCAGTCCGCCTCAATCTTCCTCCAGCGTACAGGAGGATTCATCCCGTGTTCCATGTATCAAAAATCAAACCTGTATTTTTTGCTCGTATTAATCCGCCTGCCCCGGTTCCCCCACCGCCGCGGCTCGTAGACGGGGAACCAACCTATTCGGTCAATCGTATTCTGGACTCTAGACGGAGGGGACGCGGATTCCAGTACTTGGTGGACTGGGAAGGTAACGGTCCGGAGGAGAGAAGTTGGGTTCCTGCTAGAGATATATTGGATCACTCTCTTATTGATGATTTCAATCAACAGGTACAGGAGGCTGGGAACGTCAGGGGACGTTCCTAAGAGAGGGGGTACTGTCACGGTGCATGGATCGGCTGTGTTCTCAGGTCCTGTGATTTGGTGTCTTTCATGTGGTTACATCATGCTCATTGGAATCAGCTGCTAATCAGTCCCCGCACCAGGTGTCTCACATTACCGTCAGCTACATATACTCACCTCATTCTCTCCTTCCTTGTCTGATAGTTGTTCCGGATGTTGGACTGTCTTGTTGGGTTGTCTTGGTCTTGTTCGTGTTGGATTGTTTATTTCGCCGTTGATCGTCACTGGATTGTATTCATCACGGGAGATTCACGCCACGTCATCACCAGCCATCAAGCCACTGCGCCACCCAGCCGAGAGATAACATCATCACCCACGGAGTTCATCATTGTCTTCACGGAGTTTGTGTTCACCGTATTTGTCGTCAATAAATATATGTTCACACTGCTTTTGCTTCCTATCACATTCATTACCATCACACACACAGCGCAGTTCCAAAAACAGCACAGTTTTACGTCTCTGAGTAATGGATGGTGTTAAAGGGATGGTTCACTTTCAAATTAAATGTTGATATGTTTTAGCCTACCTCAAGGGCATCCAAGATGAAGGTGTCTTTGTTTCCGCAGTAGTTTCCATTTTGATATTTTTAGGTCAACCGTTCTTGTCTGTGACCCATATAATGGAGGTCTATGGTCATCACCTCAAAGAGCATGCACAGAGAAGTCCAAATTAAACAATTCCCCATCGTAAGTACACATTGATGACCTAAGACACGAAACGAGCGGTTTGTGTGAGAAAACAAACAGTATTTATATCGTTTTTACCTCTTGTACACAACCACGTCCAACTGATCTGAGGGCGTGCATGCTTCCTGATGTGAATTGTGCGCGCGCTCTGGCTTAGTCTGCGCAAGCGTGGAAAGCGCCGGAAGTGATCTCTCGCGCGTGTACGTCACTCATTGTTTACACTTACTGTCTATGGTTTACACAGATATTTTGTAAGTGTTACCTTTCACTGTGAAGATCTAAACATATTTAGACGTACAGGAAATTGCAATGGAAGATGATTTCAATAAATCGTTGAATTTTTTGCACAGATCTAGTACTCAGGAGCTATGGAGGAGGCATCTGCTGCAGAAGCACGTCTTCAAGCCTCAGAGAGACAGAGAGATCGCTTCAAAATTGGTGGTGTTTTAGTAGCAAGTTTTGTGAGATGCCAACAGAAGTGGAGAGCATATGTTGTCACAAATGAAACATAGAAATTACCACAAATTATGCCACAACTACAAGACTACGACGAGGACATTGACAGTACCGCAACACACAGCTGCCTGACTGAAGATCCTGAGTTTTTTCCGCTGTTGCACATTGTGTTTTGTTTGCCACGTATAAACTGGAGGCGACGTCCAATGCCAGAGGGACCCAATGGCACACTGTCAATAGAGTGAGTAATGTGTTGTGTTTATTATAATCGCAACGATTATAGGGTGCATTATAAACAAATTAATTAATTACAATTACTGCATTATATTTCAGACAGTGCAGATTGGTGGCGTATCGTGTGGTGAACAGTAAACAATGAGTGACGTTCATGCGCGAGAGATCATTCTGGCTCTTTCCGCGCTTGCACAGACTAAGCCAGAGCGCGCACACACGTCACATCAGGAAGCATGCACGCCCTCAGATCAGTTGGACGTGGTTGTGTACAAGAGGTAAAAACAATATAAATACTGTTCGTTTTCTCACACAAACCGCTCGTTTCGTGTCTTAGGTCATCAATGTGTACTTACGATGGGGAATTGTTTAATTTGGACTTCTCTGTGCATGCTCTTTGAGGGGGTGGCCATAGACCTCCATTATATGAGTCACAGACAAGAACGGTTTGACCTAAAAATATCAAAATGGAAACTACTGCGGAAACAAAGACATCTACATATTGGATGTCCTTGAGGTAAGCTAAAACATACCACAATTTAATTTGAAAGTGAACTATCCCTTTAACTTATTGAATGAATCAGCTTTTTGAACGAATCTGTTGCATAAATGATTAAGTGATTCACTCATTAACGCAGTGTTGTTTCTGAATGAATCAGCCATTTGAATGAATCGGTTGAATCTCATGACTCACTCATTCAGTCACTTGCTGTCACCTATTGGCGGTTTTAATTTCACATTTCGATCATTTTTGTCATGTATTAAATTATTTAAATTATACGTTTTTAACGTTTTATGTTAAAAAACAAAACATGAGGCATATTTATACATCTATATCTGCAGTTTAAATGCATCAATATCCCCTCTGAGATACATAAACTGTGTAAATACATGCTATTTCAGATGCAGATTCCAGAAATGTTTTCTTATGTTGGAATGAGAGTACCGGAAGAAGTGCTTCTTATTCTTACCCAAAAATATAAAATGGAAGAAATAGTTGAAACTGAACACAATCTTGCTACTCGAGCTGTGTATGAACAATTATTTATATATATTAGGTTAAGTATATGGAGAAAGTCTAATTCTCACACAATGTAGGCCAGATATCCCAGCCTACTTCCAAACTGCACAGAGTGGGGAGCATATAATCTGATTAGTTACGCTCTTAGTATTTAAAGACCTCACTTTAACAAAGTGAAAAGACAGTGGGATCCTTCATTATGTTCCCTAGACTTATTTAGGCTTAGACTTATGGATTGTTACCTGCCATCTTAAAATTTACAAATTGGCCAATGAACTGGATATAAGGCTCTTAAAATTGCTCTTAAAATCCCAACCTACTGCAATTTATGTCCTGTCAAAGAACAAACAGACACAAGTATGTTGACACAAACTTTAATCAATCAAACAGACTTGCATTAACTTCATATGATAAACCTAGGCTTGTTTAGTACCTTCACAGAGCTATACATTATTTATGCCTGGTCTAAATGATTAAACATTTTCTCAGTACATTTCTCAGTATCCTTAAATGCCTAAAATATCCAGTGTCAAACAACTTTAAGACATGTATAACTGCATTTAGAAACTACAAGCTGTTTTTAGCTATAAGACCCGACAACTAAGATGTACCTTCTTTGAAGACATGGTTATTGAGATGACATTGGTTCAATAGTAAAAGTCCAAGCAAGAGAGCGGATAAAGCTGTCATGTGTGTTTATACGAGTGTATGCTGAGTGTAGCATCAGTGTGACTGATTATGAAAGCTAGTTTAGTCCAGAGAACTTGACAGTAGGATTCAGTGTTAAGCCCATCTGCCTCAGGAGCAACCAAAACAACACAAGAGGAACATACCGTCTACCAATACAATATACATGACTGCAGAAAGAGTTTCCTCTGTTACACTTGCAGATAAAAGGTACTCTTATCTGAAGGGTGCATATTAGCACCTAAAAATTACATATTAGTACCTAAAGTGGACATATCGTTACCTACATGGTACATGTTTTGAAAAGGTATCATTGACCCTTAAATGGTACCTCAAAGACACATATCACTTTAAAGCATGCATCAAAAATGCAACAACTGATGATCGTGAACTATTTTTTGTCCTTCTCCTGTTTTATTTCATTTCTGTGGTCTATAAGTGCCATCTGTCAATGAGAGACATGTTATAACATGACATAGATTTATTAAGTCATAAATAAAGCAAAGATTACTTGAGTATGTTTTGTTTTTGTTTTTGTGTGTGTGTGTTGTGTGTTTTCTACTTCAAAATTTCATATTCAGTTCAATGTGTTACTTGCTGTTTCTTTGCAATGGTTTGTGGAATTTACTAGCACATTTTTAGCTTTTTTTGTGTGTGTGTGGCTATACATTCACAAATAATGATGAATATGCTGTGTTCTGTCTAAATAAAAACAAACTGAATTATAAAAATGTTTGGAAAATTTTTGTGGAAAAAAAAAATGGTCCCTAAACTAAAGTGTTACCATTTGTGGTTTGGGGTAGATAAAGTGTGTTGGATTTCATAAAATATATCTTATCTTTTTATTTTATTATTAGTATTATATATTTTTTGTAATCTCACCTTTCTGTATTGATCATTTCATTTTTAAAACATTAATTTCAAAACATTATTTCCGTTCATAATAGTTCCTATAAATCATTCTGAGCAATTATACCTTTTGGTGTACAGTATTAGGTTCATGATATGATTATTTTATTTAAAAATGAATAATATTTAACTTTATTCTATTCCATTCTATTCCATTCTATTCCATTCTATTCCATTCTATTCCATTCTATTCTATTCTATTCTATTCTATTCTATTCTATTATTTTCTATGTGTAGTTACCAATATGTGCCACAAGATGGAGAAGTATAGCAGCATTTGTTGTAGTGCTACTAAAGTCAGTTCATTCAAGTTAGTTCTAATATATTTTAAATATAACACAAGATTGTAGTGCAAACTGAAGCAATTTTCTATTCACAATGCATGCATTATAAACGTTTGCATGTAAATTAATCCAGTGCATTTACCCAGAATTTTTTTTCCCTCACTTTATATTGACCACATAATAAATTAACACAACTTTTAAATAATATGTCATGTTTAAATGACTCCCATGCATCAACGGCTCCATCTAAAGCCTGGACTAATTGAACCTCTCCATTTCCTGCCCCTATACTTAGAAGTATGTGGGCTGCCTGCCAAGTGTTGAAAACATGACTGCATCTTTAATCTGTAACTTTAATTATGAGCCTGAAGTAGGGTGTTAGAGTTCAATGGCCTGGCATACATCTCTTCCTGACCCGAGGGGTCCAGCTTTGTCCTCTACCCCTCTTCCCTGCCTGAATATGGCAGTCTAGACTAATGGATCTCCTGGCTGGCCTGCTCTCTCTGACAGCCTTCCCAACAACTGGCATCACGCCCAGAGAAGCTAGTGAATTGACCCACTATGGCAAAGCTCCTCACGGCTTAAAGGGACAGTGACACGCTGCAGCCTGGCGTTGAACAAGGCTGAGTTCCTGTGTGCTTTTTATGTTTACAGAGGGAAAACTAAAAGGTGAATTCAGGTTAATCATGACATTTTTTCCAGTCATCCCAATGGCAAAACATGTCCCAGTTTACCTCATTTAAGTGTCAAATTTGTCTCCGATGCTTCAACAAAACAAAACAAAACAGAATATTTTTATATATTTAACAGAAACTATTTTGAATTTGTTCTTCCACTGACCAATTAAATAGAGCATGTTTAATGTATACACATAAAAACTGTTTTTATATTTAATTTAATAATTATGTCTGTTGTCATTTATGGTAAATTAGGATATGCTTTAATGTCATTTCTAAAGAAACTTGTCTGCAGTGTATTTAAATATATTTGTAATTACATATTTGTAAGTTGCAATTTAATAATTTTTATTAACAAAAAAGTAAAAAGTGATTAGTTTAGACTAATTATAAATAATGTGTGTATATATATATATATATATATATATATATATATATATATATATATATATGTATATATATATATATCTTTCTCGGTGTAAAGTGTTGGATGTCATTGAAGGAAATCAAACAAAAGTAAATGATAAAATACAGATAATATGATACTGTCCTTAGGGGACTGACGTACAGGGCAGAATGGGCCTTATTTTACAAACACAAATACACAAAAGGCACACGGGAGGTGTTCTCCTTTCTAATAAAAGGCTGTGAGATGATTTGTCAGGAGTAACTGTACAACAGGCTCTTCGTGCTTGAAATATGGCATATTCTGTGACGCTCACATCCTCACAGAGAGCAGATGGAGGGCAGTGTGAACAAGTGCACATTTCTCCCTCGGGGCATTCTCAAATGCTCCTGCCCTCACTGTATCCACACACACGTGTGTTGTGTATCCACAAATACAGTCACTTTGTGGTGCTATTGTTCCTAACATCTGAACTGAGTGACTTTCCCCCTTATGAAAAATAAATGAACTTCAGCATACTTTTAAAAAGAGTATACTTAAGTGCAAACTGAATGTAATGATTTCAGACCCTAAATTGCAAGTTATTAACAAACAAATGAAAATGTACTATAGCTTACATTTATTTTAAATGCGATTGGGTGCATTTTAAGAGCTTTTTGACCTAAAGTAGGACTTAGGTATCTTTATATGCAAGTGCACTGCTGTGCAAACATTTATGATAAACTAAAATATACTTTAATTTAACTTCTGTTACAACTTTTATATAGTGTATTTGAATATAATTGTAATTACATAATTTTTTTTATGACAATGTTCTGATTTAATACATCTAAAGGATGAACCTTAAATAATATAAACTAGCACTATGCATATATAAACTCAGGATCATCAGTGACCTTGCCTGTCACCTCTGCACACTACATCTCCCACAATCCCCCTTGGTTTTCACCTGCACACACTTTACAATCATGCCACCTGTGTGATATCATTCTCATCAACTAACCATAAAAGCCAGCACCACTCACAGATTCGACCCCTCTCTGCGTCCCTCTTTCCAGTCTCCAACTCCTCTTCTCCTTCCAGTCTCCCAATGATCTTCCTACATGACAGCAGGAAAGTATTTGGTATCTCTCAGAGACTGATTAATAGCGCGTGTGTGTGGCTACCCACCATTCATCTCCCATCTCCCATCTCCTATGTTCTTCCTACAAGACAACAGGAAAACTGGAAAGTGTTTGGTACTGTATCTCTCAGAGACTGTTCAATAGTGTGTGTTTGTGGCTACTCACCATTCATCTCCCATCTCCATCATATTATCTGCTCTGCTGTCTAACATTTGCATTCAGTTCTGTTCTGTTTTTTAAACTTACCGACCGGTGTGTGTGATTCCCTGACCGAAGACAAAACCCAAGAAATAGAATCCATCAGCATGAGTATACTTTTCCATCCAATTAATTTGTTGTTCTCCCTCAATCAAAATTGATGTCCCACCGCAGTGTATGCAGAGGAATTCCTGAATCTGGCTTCATCTGATTGGACCGATTGGTTTCCAACTTCAGGTTGAGTGAACGATCATATTTTATTCATTTAAATCAGTTCCATAGTTAACTATTGTTTTACAGTTACCTAGTTTTATAGGTAACTATTGTTTCCATATTTTATGGGAATTTCGTTCTGACCAAGTCATCTCAATCTGAGCTATTGTAATTAATTCAAGTTGGTGCTAAAGCTGACCTGGGAATTTTGTTCCGCCGCTGTTGAGATTGGACGTCTTGGTGAATCAACACTGCTGTTCACCTCATCATCTGGATGTCAGCGATCTGGTGTCGTGTTGGCGTCATTGGACTCATCACCGCTGAATCTCCATCGGCACTTGCTTTCTGTGGCCTGTATGTTTGGATTAATACAACCTTACTTTCACTTGGACTTCTCATTGTTACTTGTTCACTTCAACATTGTTACTTGTTCACTTCAACATTGTTACTTGTCCACTTCAACATTGTTACTTGTCCACTTCAACATTGTTACTTGTCCACTTCAACAGAGTTACGTCCTGACCTGGCTTTCTGTGAGTGACGATCCCTATGGGACCTCAAAAATTAATTTGTACTCCTGGTTTCCTCTCTGTTAGAATTATCGTCTCTTAGAATAGTGACCGATACTTATGTTTTCTCATCTCTACTGAGTATGACTGTTACTTTTATATCGTCTGAAATATTGCAATTGAACAATCGGTCAGTAAAACCCTTGTCCTCAGACATCTATCTACAGTGTGCTGATCTAGGGATTCTTCGTCACTCACATTATATCCACCGTAGTGCTCTCAATGCGCAGCTTACATGATCAACTATGACTGCATTACCGGGCATTATTCTTGTAATATTGTCCAATGAGTGACTGTTGCCGTTCATCTCAGTGTGGGGTGAACTTCCACTTACTTCACTCATTGCCAGAGATGCCTCAAACCATCTCTATTGCTCAATTGCACATTCATCATATACAGGATGGAATTGGAACCATCATCATGAGAAGATGGATGTGGATTGGCCACTTGCCAAGGAGGTATCCCAAAAATATTACCTGCACATCCCTTTACTGGACACCTGTGGGCAAATGCAAGAGAGGCAGACCAAAGAACAGCTGGCGCTGGACTGTAGAATGTGAGCTAATGAACCTAAATCACATTTGGGGTACCATCCAGAGGCTGACCCAGAACAGACAGGAGTGGAGAAATTTTGTTGCTGTCCTACATGCCAAGGGCATAATGAGCAGTATGTAAGTATAAAACTCTCTCAGGTGCTTAACCCTGTGCTTGCTGTTTTTTATAGAGCTAAGGTCAGAACCTACTTGTTTTCCAAAGCACACTCCAGTGTCTGTTTCCATCCACAACGTAAGCCAAGAGACTGCATCCTTGTGTTTGCTGGCACTAGCATTTGTATGGATTTGGTCAGCACACACCTCTTGGATTATCCTCAAGGAAATGTTTGGGGGGCCTATATTCACACAACTGAGGTGGCCTTTCCTGTCTCTCGTCTCAGTGATGAAAGCTAAAGCAACCTTTTTTCATCCATACTCCTAAGCAGCGGTTAGGATGACTTTTACTATACTATCATCCACAGCCAGTGTGGTCTATAGAATCTCCTGTTCTACTGTCTCCTGCATCTCGGCCACGGTGGCCAATGGAATCTCCCGTTCTCCTGTCTACTACATCCTGGCCAAGGAAGCTGATGGAATCTCCTGTTCTCCTGCGTCTCAGCTAAGGTGACTAATGGAATCTCCTGTTTTCCTGTCTCCTGTGTCTAGGCCAAGGTGGCCAATAGAATATCCTATTCTTCTATTTCCTTCATCCCAACCATGGCAGCCAATGGAATCTCCTGTTCTCCGGAATCCTGTATCTCGGCCAAGGCAGTCAATAGAATCACTGGACATTGTCTGTCTTGTCTGCTCAGCATTTGCTGCTTAAGAGCAGTGTTCTGATGAGCTGCAGCTGTGACCGATCAGCCAGCGGTGAGGACGTGCAGGTGTATGCCGTTGGTTGCCCGGGCGACGCTGATTCCTCCTAGGACGCTCATCACAATATGCTGAGTGTATTATGTCAGTCAGTTAACTGAACATGATGGTACTACTTACGATTAGGGACATTCTGGGAAACACTTTATTGGTTTATTCAAAGTGTAACATAAACACTGGACATTAGTCCACCAACTTTAGAAGTTCAACCTGCCACAGGAGCTGCTGAAACAGTTCTACTCCACCATCATTGAATCCGTTCTCTGCACTTCTATAACTGTCAGGTTTCAGTGGAGTGATAGAAACAGTGAAAGGGCATTCCTGTAGTGATACCAGTACAATATCTCATGGTTCTCAACCAATCTGATATGAGAACCAGAAAAAACTATTGTGTGTGTTAGGGGTTGAACGACTAGTGATTTTTTTTAAGTCGACTTTTTTGTGATGAGAGTCGAAGTCGACAAGTTGCTGATGACGTCATAAATGAACATAAGCTTGGAGCTGTAAAAAAAAAAAAAAAAAAAAAACACCTTGTGCACAGCTATGGCATATGACACAGCGCTGTGTACATGGTTATTGCTCCTATAACAGCTAATTTTGATCAGTTCTTTTGTCTATTTCTCACAGATCTCTGCTCGTTTCAAATCCGATACAGATAAAGTAGCACAGTAAAGATAACATTCATATGAACACATTAGTGAGAGCGATTCAGTGTGTGAATTAATTCTACCTGGCAGTGTTTCTCTACTAGTAATGCTGTGGGATTTAGTTATTAGGAAATAAATGATAGAACTTTTCAGTTTTTCCAAGCTATTTTATTGAAAAGTCACAGAACTGCGTTGACAGTACATTTCTGTGCTGAATGATTCTGTGGGCGAGTGATCTGCACATGACGAACGAGCTACTGTTTGTTGCCTATGTGTGTGCGTTACAGTATAGCAGTGCATTAGATTAGAACAGCAATTAACTTACCTTTACAATAAGCTGTTTAGAATGTGCGTTCTCCCGTTCAATTTCGAGCATCCAGTAATATAATCATACATGCATGCAGTGTTGGGAAGGTTACTTTGTAAATGTAATAGGTTACAGATTACAAGTTACCCTGTTTAAAATGTAATAGTAGTGTAACTTTTTCAATTACTTTATTAAAGTAATGTAACTAATTACTTTTGAGTACTTTTTGATTACTTTTCTAAATTTGTGAAAATTAAAGAATAATAAATAAAAGCATATACATCAACTTAAATACAGTTATCTAATAAGCATGTGATGTATTCTGCGAAATAAACTCTTGAAACATTGGTGTTTTTTTGAAACTGCTGTCTCTGTATATGATGATAGTTTTCTCAAAATAAGTAAATTGCACATGAAGTGACACATAACAGTTCTAGAAATTATGTTTATGTGCTTGTGTACTCCTATATTGAGGCGGCAGAGGTTGAAAACACTGCGAGCTTCAGTAGGCCTATGTGTAGTAAATGAAACCATGTCTTAGCCATTAATTTACAGGAGGGGCGGACTGGGAAAAAAATTCAGACTGGAAAATTCAAACTCATACAAACAAATTCACGGTCAAAACTATTTTTTGTATGGACCTGACATAAAAAAAGGTTTAAATCTTTAATTTGGGGACATGCAAAATAATTAAAAGTTCTCTCCTGAACTGCACCTTCACTTCCTTTTTTCTCTTCAGTCTCTTTATTTTGCCCTGTTATCCATCTCTCTCATGACTTTAATACTCAAGATTGAACAAAACTATACTTTACAATACAATACTCTACAATACTACAATATCTTTATAAAAAATCCTAATACTGTAGGCCTACACGAGTCATGTTTTTCCCTTACAAAAATTGACCATGCTTTTTTTAGCCTATATACAATAACCTTGTTTTGTTTTGTTTTTTGCAAATGGATTTGTATTTATTTTTAAATAACTCAATTTGTAAAATCATTTTTAATTTTTGGTTACCACAGTTAAACAATAGTAACTATTTTCTCTGGATTTATAGTAATATATTAAAACGTTAATTTTCGTAAGGGTTGTGTTGTTGTCTGTCCGTAACTCCCCCTAAACCTATAAAAAAAATCTGATTGTTTTTCAGCTAAATTACTACTGTAACATTACAACTGATAATAATGATGTCCTTTATATAGTATTTTGAGTGATGACTGATGAGCAACGTGCTGCTGCTTGATTAAATAAATAAAAAAACAAAGACAAAAAAAGCATCTTTACAGATGAAACTGACCTGAAACCCTGAACAGTAGTTCTGCTTCTCTGCTCCAGCTGTGCGCTTCCAAAGTCCTCTCTCTCTCTCTCTCTCTCTCTCTCTCTCTCTCTCTCTCTCTCTCTCGCATTGATTACTCGGAGTCTGATCCAAACCGTTTGGCGGAGGCGCGGAGAGCGCGCGAGTCATGACTAACACTTCATGATTTATTAGAGATTTAATTATCAAATGGCGGATTCGCAAATGATCGCTTTAGTACATTCGGCAGGCAATTATACTTTAATGATATTAAATAGTGGGGCAAAATCGGCTGCCAGGCCACCGGGAATTGTCCCGGTTCTCCCGGTGTCCAGTCCGCGCCTGACTTCCACAGACACGCAGAACGTGCAGGAGACATATATTGCATTTTTGGGGCTTAATATTCACAGACACTAGTCCATGTCATGTTTTGATTCAAGTGTACTGACCTACTTTTGATTTAGTGATCCAAAATGTGGCATATTCCGTCCGCGTTAGGCATTTCGTTTTTATGACTGGATTCTACGAACCAGACTGTATTTCTGCATCCCGGAAATTATTAGGGCGTATGTCTCAGAATATTCAGTGCAATTTGGGAAAGATATCAGTTAAATCTGTATGTGGATGTGTGTAAATATTCAAATGTAATCCCCTTTGTAATCGTTAAAAATTTCATAAGTAACTGTAATTTAATTACTCATTTTTTCTTAGTAACTGTAACTAATTACAGTTACATTAATTTTGTAATTAAATTACGTAACGCCGTTACATGTAACTAGTTACTCCCCAACACTGCATGCATGTGGAGTACTTTCATGGTATGTATGTATTTGTTAATTTAACTGTTTGGAAATGGAGCGTGAATGTGGAAGCGTGAATGTGGAAGTCCTTCAAATATTGCGCCCTCCATAGGACCAGCGACTAGTCGCTCAGTGGCTTAAAGTGTCATGGCAGACCATTGAAGTCGACTAGTCAACTAATCGATTGGTCAGTGCAACCCCTAGTGTGTGTGTGTGTGTGTGTATGAATACATATACAACAGTTCGCCCAAATCCTCACCTGGATAAAAAAGACACATATTCAATTCAAGTTTATTTGTATAGCGCTTTTTACGATACAAATCACTGCAAAGAAACTTTACAGAAAATGCAGTATTTAGTAGTAGCTTACCAGTGGTGACTGTCAGTTTATGTGCATATGACAGAAATTCTCAGAAAAAATAATACAAGAAGTAGTCAACCAGACGATTATTATATGATGCATTCACACTTGTAGCAATATTTGGTAGTTCTGTATGTTGCTTCAGGTTTAGCATCATCTGAGGTCCTCTGAGGGGGTGGCATAATCTCCTGTCAGGTGTTCTGGATCCAGACTAGAGCTTGTATAAATTAGTGTATATGCTGTTCCAACCAAGTAAAATTAATTAGTTTAGCCCAAGCTAAAGAATCATAATGTGAATTAGATCAGATACAACTGCAGTCACAAATTATGAGATGCATTATTTGAATGCTTGACGTATATGTGTTTTTAATCTAAATTTAAACAGAGAGAGTGTGTCTGAACCACAAACATTATCAGGAAGGCTATTCCAGAGGTTGGTAACCAAATGCGAAAAAGCTCTACCTCCTTTAGTGGACTTCGCTATCCTAGGAACTACCAAAAGTCCAGCGTTTTGTGACCTTAGGGAGCGTGATGTATTGTAGCGTGGTATAAGGCTAGTTAGGTACGCAGGAGCTAAACCATTTAGGGCCTTATAGATAAGTATTAAGAATTTGTAACTGATACGGAACTTAATAGGTAGCCAGTGCAGAGACTGTAAAATTGGGGTAATATGATCATATTTTCTTGACCTGGTAAGGTCTTTAGCCACTGCATTTTGGATTACCTGTAGCTTTTTTATTGAAGAAGCAGGACAACCACCTAGAAGTGCATTACAATAGTCCAGTCTAGAGGTCATGAATGCATGAACTAGCTTTTCGGCATCAGAAACAGGTAATGCTTCTTAGATTGGCAATGTTTCTAAGATAGAAGAATGCTGTTTTTGTAACATGGGAAATATTTTTTCAAAAGACAAGTTGCTGTCTAATATAAAACCCAGATTTTTGACTGTAGAGGAAGTAACAGTATATCCGTCGAGTTGCAAACTGTAATCTACGAGATTCTATTTACTCTTTTTTTGGTCCAATAAATAATATGTCTGTCTTATCCGAAGTTTTTACAAGGAATTCTCTTCTTTTTTTATCACTTTTAATTTGCTGTAAGAAATCAAATATACTGCTGGACAATAATCAGTCATTTACAATCAAATTTGTTTTTCCTTATGGCAATTTTATGATTGTTTTATATACTATTTAATTAACTATTATTTTAATTTTCTGCACAGAATAAGGTAGAAAATATACTTTATAGTATATGTACTGTAATAAATGATGTCAATTAGCACTGCATCATTCATAAATTTTATTATCTTTTTTTCTTAACGTTTTAGAAGTTAATTCTGCTTTTGTGCAGTTTAGCTGCCGATATAGCCTGGCACGTCTATGAGAGTGAAATCACTTCTCTTTCAGTGTGAAAACTTCTTTATCTAATTTTCACAAAATAAAATGATATAGCTATTTAACTTTTCCTCTCCATCAGCGAATGATGATACTGAGAGAAAACACGCCAGATGTCTGTTTGCTAAAGTAACAAACGCTGCTTTCATGCATATGATTATCAGATAAACCTTGTGCTCTTATTTCAAGGTCGTTGTTAATTCTGTGGCTATTTTAACAGTTTTTTTTTGTACATTCGGTTCATCAGCATTGTTAAAACACATTTATCATTCAATGGAACTGTGCGTGTACTTTTTAGACACTTACATTGTTGCTCCGTCCATGCAATAAATACGCCGTCAGTGAGATGCAGAGACCCATTGACAAACTACAGAAAAGTAAAGCTACTTCACTTTAGTATTACTGGCCATGGGTCCTATGGAGAGATCACACATCAGCTGCATCAGAGACGAACAGAGCACAAGCGCAACCCTGTGAAAGTCTCAGGCGCTAATGGTGGAGCGCGTGAAGGATAGATGCGAGGCACAAACATTGTTCAAGGTCTCCATTAATTTGTGCTTGTTGTAATTTAATGTGTATATATTTTGAAAGCATTGAATCACTATAGAAATCGCGATTCATTCGATTCTTAGCGTTTTAAATCGATTACTGTCCGAGATTGGCAATTCACGATTCAAAAATCATGTTTCAAGATCGATTCATATGAATCGTCAGGGTTTGTAATCGATGCATCGAGAAAACGAGTGAATCGTTACACCCCTACTGTATAGTTTTGTAATCGATCTATGAGTATGTCATGATCTATGGTGTCGAACGCAGCACTAGATCAAGTAAAACTAGCAATGAGATGCAGCCTTGATCTGACGCAAGAAGAAAGTCATTTGTAATTTTAAGGCGCATAATTCAGCAGACACAACTTTTTCTAAAATTTTAGACATAAATGGAAGATTTAATAATTTACCAGTTCACAAGGATCTAGTTGTGGTTTCTTAATAAGAGGCTTAATAACCGCAGCTTCAATGGTTTTGGGATGTGACCTAAAGATAATGATGAGTTAATAATATTGAGAAGCGGTTCTACGGCTACAGGTAACAACTCTTTCAGTAATTTAGTGGGTACAGGATCTAATAAACATGTTGTTGATAGTCTTCACTAAACTTTGTCAGTTGTATTTGTTTTATGGTTTGGACGTTCAAGTGATTAGACGATCGGATGTGTATTATTATATCAAGCTACCATGTTCATGCAGCTGCATTGTGGCATGAAAACTCATAGACTCATTGTCAGCGCTGTCTTGTGATTTATCACTTAAGTATCTTAGAATCTCAAAACTTATCATAGCATAGTTTTCTACTTTTGAAGGAACTAGGCTATTTACAACCCCAAGCTTCACAATAATATAGAGACGGTATGAATAATTCACACACGCAATCACTCGTACTGGTACTGTTTACCTTTAATCTTTATTTATCTCTTACACCGAGCAACAGGGGCGGACTGGCCATCGGGAGCACCGGGACATTTCCCGGTGGCATGACGGTCTTTCTGGCCTGCCGGCTGCCGCTGTTCAGTCGATCAGACTGACGTGCAATAGGCTGGTATGCAACTACGAATTAATTGAAGGACTTATGAATTCACGAATCAGGCGATCGCGGAGTGAAAATGACACCACCACATGACCAAAGATCAGCGAAGCACTGCCTAATTGGCTATATCCAGAGGCAGGCTTTATCTTAGAAAATCGCGCAAAAAAATGGAGCGTAAACGTAAAGGAGGATCAGAGACGGAACATATAAAAAGGAGAAAAGCCCTGGCCACAGACGCAGCAAGTTACTGCAGTAAGGGAGCAGATCGGTCAGAATTACATTTATATTTACTAGGGATGGGACGGTTCACTGAAAAAACCGAACCATTCAGTTCACCACACATGGTTCGGCACGCGCTGGGACCGCTGTTCAACTTAAATCTGACAAAGCTTCTGTAATATGGTTTACTATAAATAACACGTAGAACAAACATGGTTCAGTTAATATATGTTTCTGTTGATGCATGCGTATTGTAGTTAGTATACTCTTAATAATATGATATATATATATAGATATATATATATATATCTATATATATAGATATATATAGATATATATATATATATCTATATATATAGATATATATAGATATATATATATATATCTATATATATATATATATATATATATATAGATATATATATATATATATATATATAGATATATAGATGCAAAAGCCTCTAAATGCCATCTGAAATTTTCATCTAAAATTAGGATTTTTATCAGGCATGTGTATGTATATATATATGTGTATGTATATATATATATATATATATGTGTATGTATATATATATGTGTGTATATATATATATATATATATATATATATATATATATATATATATATTGAAATTATAGTTTTTTTTCTCCATAAACATAGCACATACAACGGTACCGAAACCGTGACTCTAAAACCATGAAACAAACCGAACTGTGAAAAAGTTGAACTGTTCCACCCTAATATTTACATAATCATTTGGCAGACGGATGCTTTCGTTCAAAGCGGCTTACAATAGATCTATAAAAAAAAAAAAAAAAAAAAAAAAAAAATATATATATATATATATATATATATATATATATATATATATATATATATATATATATATATTACAAATGTTTATAATGATAGATGTTTTAAAAGAGCATCTTAATGACAAACTAGCACACTGTTTTACATATGGGGATACAGAATTTTTTTAGTGCCAAAATTGACCAGAAATTGATTTTCCATTTCTAGCCTACAGTATGTAGCCTAGTCTACAATGTTTATTTATTTATTTTGAAGGTGTCGAAGGAAGCAACAGTAGCACTAGTGCTCCTGCTCTTGAACAAGAGAGGGTGGACAGTTCAGCTTTTGAGCCAGGAACCTCCAGGTAAAGTTTAAGCTATAAGCAAAACTAAAGATGCTGGCTATACTCTTAGAAAAATATGTGCTTTTATGATTTATAAGGTCATCAGTAGTAGGACTGTGATCATTGGGACATACAATTGATGGCTGCATAATTAATATAGATTATTGAAAGTGCTTATTTCATATTGCAGAGAAACTCGATGTGCAGAGTGAGAGAGAGAGGGATTCAGGGAAAGATGATAGAGACAGTGAATGCCTTGATACTTCTTGATACTTCATTTGATTATTTTGCCCATCCACAGTCTAAGGATTTTTATTTATTTTTTAAGTATAACCCAATTCAAACAACTGAAAGAGCCAAAGAGTTTATCAGTCTGGTGGACACATGAATTGTGTGGTGGTGACTGCAGCAATAAAGGTGGCCTGGGGTGGAGTCAAATTCCCGGCCTGATTTACTGTCCCAGTCCGCCACTGCCAAGCAATAATATTAAGAAATGTTAACATAGATAAAATAACTGGTGATAGTGAGCTATGATCGTTCTTTCAATAGGAAAAATTATCCCGCCTTTAATAGTCGATCTCAACCGTCTGGCTGAGGCCAGTCTAAAAAGACGCCCAGGACAGTTGACAGAATGCTGCTGCGTTTCGACACGAAAGCGTATCATTTTCACGTGTTATTAAGCCTTGCCACTTGCAGATGTGAACCATTCGAAAGACTTTAAAGCATTCAAACACAAGATGCGGAAAAGCTGAACTGAGCAGCTGGTTCCTCGCGTGCTGTGCTCGGTGCTCACGCGGAGAGAGAGCCGCGTCTGACAGACAGCAACACTGAACCGACTTCTCGTTTGCAAAGTTCTTCTTTAAGTTCCTCCTGCACCTCAACGAACAAAAACAAATCGCAGTTTAAACAAACAGAAAAGGATGTGAAAGAGCCCACTTCAGCACGGCGGTGTTCTGGTGTTCAGGGCTCACGCAGAGAGAGACGTCTCAAAACACTTAAACACCAAATTTGTCTGTTTTTGCTCTTGTACCGACAAATACATAAAAAATATGTGAAAATACCCGTGTTGGATAGTATGTTTGAAAAAACTGTCAGTTATGTCTAAAGTAAAAAGTTGAGAAAAAAATCGTATGTGTATTATATTGGATGCATTCATTGTCTCTTAAAGTGACCGTGCCTAATAGGGCTTGGGCGCCGCGTTGCATTCTGGGACGTGGTGGGCATGTTGATGAAAAAATAAACAGAACGAACATACAAATTAAACACTTTCAAACAGGGCCCACTGGTGCAACCTGAACCGGGGCCCCACAAACCCCAACTATGGCCCTGCTTACAGTACAAACCTTTTAAGTGAACTATCAGGGCAAAAAAAAACAAAACCGAAACAAAATAATCATTCATTAATCATAATCGAGGTAAAGTGTTCAATTAATCGAGGTTTTGACTTTAGGCCATAATCGTCCAGCCCTAGAAGAAATTCATAAAGTCATTACTATTAAACATTGATGGAATATTTAAATCGGGTGGCGTATGGTTATTTGTTAATCTTGCCACTGTGCTAAATAAAAACCTTGGATTGTTTTTGTTATTTTCAATGAGTGTGTGGATATGCTCGGCCCTGGCAGTTTGTATAGCCTGTCTAAAGCTGCACATACGGTTTCTCCATGCAAATCTAAAAACTTTCTACCTTAGTTTTTCTCCATTTGGCTCAAGACTACTAGTTTCTTTCTTGAGAGAGTGGGTATAACTGTTATACCATGGCACAGTACGTTTTTCTTTACCCTTTTCAATTTGGCAACAGTTTCTAATGTATTAGAGAAAGTATTGCCAATGTTGCCAGACATTTAGTCTAGTTCATGTGTATTTTTGGGTACACATAGCAGTTGAGATAAATCAGGCAGGTAATTTGCCAATCTGTCTTTAGTGGCTGGAACAATAGTTCCAATATATAGAACCATATAGTTAATATCAGTGATACGCAACATGCACGATACAAGGAAATGGTCAGAAACATCATTACTTTGAGGTAAGATATCGATATCAGTAAGATTGATTCCATGCAATATAATTAAATCTATTGTATGATTAAAACAATGAGTGGGTCCCGGTGACATTTTGCTTGACTCCAAAAGAGTTTATTAGGTCAGTAAACTCAAGTCCTAATGCATCATTTGCATTATCAACGTGAAAATTTAAATCTGCGACAATTAGCGCTTTATCAACTGTTACCAAAAGGTCTGAGAGGAAATCTGCAAATTCTTCTAGGAATTCTTTGTACGACCCTGGTGGTCTATACACAGTAGCCAGAGCAAGAGATACAATCGATTTCTTTTGCAAATCTGACAGTGTAACATTAAGCAGAAGTTTTTTAAATGAGTTAAACCTGTATCCTGTTTTCTGGGTAAAATTGAGAATAGGTTTCAGTCAAGCAGAGTGCATCAAAACTATTATCTGTGATCATTTAATTTACAATAACTGCTCTGGGTGTGAGTGATCTAATGTTTATAAGCCAAACTTAAAAAATTGTTTTTGTTCATTTATTTAAAAAAATTCTGGTTTAATCTTGATACGATTCTTTTCAAGATCCTACATTAAATTTATATTTTGACCCCACTATTCGGGGAACAGACACAGTCTTAATAGACTGAACAGCACAAGTACTTCTATCATTTAGGCAGGTAGAACAAAAGTCATCATAGTAGTTATTTGAGAACTGGCTTACTAGTCATATGGAGCGAAGTGTTCTGGAGATGCTGTCTGATAGGAGTTCCGCTCCGACTCTGGTGAGATGCAGGCCATCAGCAAGAAAAAGCCATGGACACTCCCAGAAAAGATTTCAATTATTAACAAAGAGCCGTTTCTGTTCCTTACACCATGACAATAACCATTCATCTAAAGCAAAAAGTCTACTGAACCTTTCGTGTCCTCGTCGATATGTGGGCAGTGGTCCTGACACGATGGCGGCAGTGGCTCGGTGGTTCATGTAGGTTGTCTACAAACCGGAAGGTTGGTGGTTCAATCCCTGGCTCCACCTGACCAAGTGTCGAGGTGCTCCTTGAACAAGACACCTAACCCCAGCTGCTCCCGACGAGCTGGATGGCGCCTTGAATGGCTGACACCGCAGTCGGTGTATGAATGAGTGTGTGAATGGGTGAATGTGAGGCAACTTGTAAAAATTTTTAAGGGGAAGTCGTGGCCTAATGGTTAGAGACTCGGACTCG
This sequence comes from Carassius carassius, assembly GCF_963082965.1. Taxonomy (NCBI): domain Eukaryota; kingdom Metazoa; phylum Chordata; class Actinopteri; order Cypriniformes; family Cyprinidae; genus Carassius; species Carassius carassius. The sequence goes on along the minus strand of NC_081800.1, from coordinate 6,068,204 downwards.
CAATCGAAGGCTTGTGAGTTCGAGTTCCGGGCCGGCAGGAATTGTGGGTGGGGGGAGTGCATGTACAGTGAGGTACCTTGAGCAAGGCATCGAACCCCCAACTGCTCCCCGGGCGCCGCAGCATAAATTGCTGCCCACTGCTCCGGGTGTGTGTTCACAGTGTGTGTGTGTGTGTGTGTTCACTGCTCTGTATGTGTGCACTTCGGATGGGTTAAATGCAGAGCACAAATTCTGATTATGGGTCACCATACTTGGCTGAATGTCACGTCACTTTCACTTTCATGATCATTGCCTCGATCAGGCTCCTGAAGCCCTACTTCAGTGTGTCCGTCTGCCACAGTGTTGTGTCAGTAACCCTGGCGTGAAGCATGACCGCTCTTGGGCTCTCGTCAGCCTTCAGGATCGCGGGTATATGCGCAGAAACATCGAGAACACGAGCAATAGGGAAACAGTGAGTGTGTACGTTAACTTTCGGCTAGCATAGCATGGACGATGGAGTCTCCTATGATCACAGTTTCTCGTTCCGTCTCAGGGAGGGGAGTGAAGCAGTTCCGGGTGGAGATCTCGAAGACGGGAGGGGGAGAAATCGTCTCCCAGGGCCTGGCTCGCGTTTTCCGCTGTGGATGCTCCCAGGGTCCGTGGTGTACCGGTGCCGGAGTGAAGGACATCTGGGAATATCGCGTCCTGGTTGCACCAGGCTGACAACTACACTCACTCAACTGACCTGACAACTACACTCACACATATACCCCTACTATAAATACCTGAATCACAAACACTTGAAACCCAACTGCATACTTTGCACTTCCGCACATTTGGATAAATCTACCTCAATATTGTGCTTTGTCTATTAATATTGTAAACTGTTCTATATGTGTGTTTGTGTCATCAGGGGCGTAGCACCAAATTCTGGGCCCTGTATACTCTCAATGTCAGTGGGCCCCCTACACATGCCATTGTATGATGCGGGTTAGCAAAATGAAAATTCAATTTTGAATGAAATTTTTTTTTAAATTATTTGAATATGAACAAGTAGGCTATAAAGTGTTTAAATCTATAATCAAATCAGATTATAGTAATGACTGGTTCTTTCATTCACCACCTGAATTGATGTATTTGGCCTACTTGTGCTCAAATACCTTTAAACCTTAGGCTACATCGGGTTCGTTTGTGTACTAACATTTTGATCCATGATACTGATGCAAGTTTTAAATTAAAAACATTTATTTTTGAACAGGAGAACACGAGACAACTGTCCCCTCAGAAACCAATCAAATAAGCTAAGCCTGCCATAATGAAAAAAAAAAGTCAACTATAAAGGAACAACCTTTCAGTTTTGTAAATTCCCATTAATTCCCTAATATTCCTGTTAACTCCCATGGAAATTTTCCAACTTTAAAAATTCCCAGAATTTTGCAACCCTATTCATTGATTTTGATAACATCATGAATTTATTGAGCATTGACTAGAGCTTTTAAGCACAGCACTGTTTGTTTCTGAAACTGGTTAATGTTGGCAACCTGACCTTAGGCCTGGCCCATAATTTACTTACAGAAACAAGCAGCCTGGTTGACAAACTAAGCTAAAGATTTAACCATAGACTGTATAAAAACATGGACGTAGTGTCCGTGACGTCACCCGTAGACTCCTGAAGTGTGTTTTTGAAGCCTAAAGTGTGTAGAGCGGGCCGTCGCCATCTTGGCAGCGCGTCACCGCGCGACTCTCCTGGACAATCAAAAATGGGCAAAGAGGCGGGAGCTAGTTGCTGAAGCCACACCCACCTAGCACGACGGCAGTGTCAGCAGCGGCAATCCACCTGTCACTCAAGTGGCTACGCCCTTAATTATGCAGAACTTTAAGTCTTAATATAATTTAAACGGATGAGTTATAAAAAAAATTCACCCCCCTCACAGTTGTCATGAAAAGCAAAATAAGCTATTTAGACCAAAATCATTTTTTGAACCAGGCTGTAAACATGTTTTTTCCTGCTGTAAAGTTGGGCATTTTAACATGGGGAGTCTATGGGTCTGACTCCCTTTTGCAGCCAGCCTCAAGCGGCCAGTCGATGAATTGCAGTTTTAGTCACTTCCTTATTGGCCTCACGAAAGAGAGCAGGAGGTTGGCGCTCGGATTTAACATTAGCATACATACATTAGCAGCAGCTGTCTGGAGTTGACTACATTAACTTTAATTGGATGTAGGTGCATAACAAGCAAACTCAATTCACCTTTTGTAAAGAAAGCAGTCATCAGCTGCTTTCCCTCATTCTGCCTCCTTTCTTTTTCCTTCCTGTCTTTCTTTTTTTTTGAAAGCCCGATTTGGGCTTTTTTTTGTGCAGCATGATCAGGCTCCCAGGCTCTAGACCGCTCAAGACTCACTGCGTTACTTGTTTGCCGCCGGCTGCCGTCTATGGGCGGACTAAACCATTTGGGGGGGTGTTATCAATATATTTTGAAATGAATAATGGCATCAATTGGAGGGCCCAATTAATTCGAATTAGGCTACAAAAAAAATGTACAAAAAAAAAAAATTGATGGGATTTCAAAGGGCCCTCTCCCTAGACGGGGCCCTGGGTAGTCAGGTCCACTTTTCACCCCACTACCACGCCCATGTGTGTCATACATATAGAATCCTCCCTGATTGTCATCGGCACCCCGTCCTAAATCGCCGCCCTTCACCAGGCTCCCGACTGGAGTGGGTGTGTGAGAGGAGGGGCGCTTTCAGATTTGCTTTATTCAACAACAAGAAGATCAACCCCTTTCTTTCGGAACATGCTGCACAACTCCTTGTTCAAGCTCTTGTTCTGTCCAGGCTGGACTATTGCAATGCCCTCTTGGCAGGTCTTCCAGCCAATTCTATCAAACCTTTACAATTAATTCAGAACGCGGCAGCAAGATTAATTTTTAATGAGCCAAAATGAATACACGTCACACCTCTGTTTATCAATTTGCACTGACTTACAACAGCTGCTCGCATAAAATTCAAGGCATTGATGTTTGCCTACAAAACTACCACTGGCTCTGCACCCATTTACCTAAATTTGTTACTTGAGACTTATGTGCCCTCTAGAAGCTTGTGTTCTGCAAGTGAACGTCGCTTGATTGTGCCATCCCAAAGAAGCACAAAGTCACTTTTACGGACTTTTAAATTAAATGTTCCCTCCTGCTGGAATGACCTCCCCAACTCAATCCGGGCAGCTGAGTAAAGTGTGTAAAGATCTCTAACACTAGCTTGCTCTATTCTTTTTTTTTTTCTATCGGTTTTCTTTTTATTTATTATATTATTTAAAATCCCATGCTACATGTAGTGTGTTAACCTAACTGAGACTTGTTATAGCACTTATATATCATTGCTCTTTTTGTTGTTTTTGATTGCTTCCACTGTCCTCATCTGTAAGTCGCTTTGGATAAAAGCATCTGCTAAATGAATAAATGTAATGTAAATATATATATATATATATATATATATATATATATATATATATATATATATATATATATATATATATATATATACAGTACAGACCAAAAGTTTGGAAACATTACTATTTTTAATGTTTTTGAAAGAAGTTTCTTCTGCTCATCAAGCCTGCATTTATTTGATAAAAAAAATAGTGATATATTATTACAATTTAAAATAATTGTTTTTAAATATATTATACTTTAAATTATCATTTATTTCTGTGATGCAAAGCTGAATTTTTAGGATCATTATCACATGATCCTTTAGAAATCATTCGAATATGATGATTCATTATCAAAGTTGGAAACAGTTCTGCTGCTTAATATTTTTTCAGAACATATGATACTTTTGTAGGATACTTTGATGAATTAAAAGTAAAAATTAAAAAATTTAAAAAAGAAGCTATGTTTTTAAAATATAAATATTTTGTAATAACAATATACACTACTGGTCAGTAATTTGGGGTCAGTAATTTTTTTTTCTTTCTTCTTTTTAAATAAAATCAATACTTTTATTCAGCAAGGATGTGTTAGATTGATAAAAAGTGATAGTAAAGCAAATATATTATTAGAATATATATTATTAGATTTTTTTTTTATTTTGAATAAATGCAGTTCTTTTTAATCTTTTATTCATCAAATATAATAGACAGCAGAACTGTTTCCAACACTCATAAAAAATCAGAATATTAGAATGATTTCTAAATGATCATGTGAAAGACTGGATATTACATGTGACACCGAAGGCTGGAGTAATGATGCTGAAAATTCAGCTTTGCATCACAGGAATAAATTATTTTTAAAGTTATAAATTATTTTAAAGTATATTCAAATAGAAAACTATTATTTTAAGTTGTAATAATATTTCACAATATTACTGTTTTTTTTCTGTATTTTTGATCAAATAAATGCAGGCTTGATGAGCAGAAGAAACTTCTTTCAAAAACATTAAAAATAGTAATGTTTCCAAACTTATGGTCTGTACTATATATATACACAAACCTGGTTCCAAAAAAGTTGGGACACTGTGCAAATTGTGAATAAAAACAGAATGCAATGATGTGGATGTCACGGTTCATGAATGCACTGTTTCCTGCTCGTCTCATGTTACGTCATGTTGTTTCATGTGGGCAGCTGCAGCTCATTCCACCAGCCTATTTAATGCCCTGTCTTTCATCTCTTGTTTGTCAGATCGTTGTTTGAGGTCCTCCGTGATTCTTGTCTGTGTCCCATCTGCTCAGCTACTCCTTGTGTCTTGTTCCTGTTCAGTCTTTGTGGATATACCAGTCATCTCACGGATCCCTCATCATCACCCACCTGCGCACTCTATCACCCTCTCACCAGTCTGTGCTGCCATCAAGGTCCCTGCGTCACCCACCATCAACCCAGCCTAATCTTACCTCTCTAATAAAGGATTTTTAACTTGCAACTTGCTTCCTGTCCTTTATGCAATCGTGACAGAACGATCTAACCACCCATGGAAGCAGAGAGTAACCCATCTTCGGCTTTGGAAGAGTTCCTCAGCGCCAGTGCTCGAAGGATGGACTCCCAGGAACGGAATCTTAACGACACTGGGCACACTGTCCAGGCTTTGGTGGCGCAGGTGTCCGAGCTCACCCAGCAATTACAACTTCTGCGAGCCCCCACTGCGCTGCTCACACCGTCCGTTCCTCCCACACCATCGGAGACCCCCTCCCAGCCGGAACCACGCCTTCCAGTTCTGGTGAGCAGAGGTGGGTAGTAACGAGTTACATTTATTTAGTTACATTTACTTGAGTAAATTTTTTGGGTAACTAATACTTTTTTGAGTATTTAAAGATGGGTACTTTTACTCTTACTTGAGTAAATTTTTTGGAAAAAAATCTGTACTTTTACTTCGTTACTATGGGCGACGCTCCTCTCGTTACTTTATCTTAATGCAATACATGTTATAAATGCTTCGGTTTATTCCAAACGCGCCGTCTACTTTTCTCTGGGCATTGAGCGATGCTCGTTTGCGAATGATTCATTCTTTTGAGTCAACTCTGTTCAAAGGCTTGATCAAACCAGTTGGCAAACAAGTGAATAGGTTCATGAATCGGTTTGAATAATTTGTTCAGTTCCCTGCCACATGCGCTGAGCTACAGAAGTGGTTCACTCAGAGTTGTAACGTTTAACATCAGCAGCGTTGAAAACGTGGCTATGGAACTGCATTGAATTGAACGCAAATCTGCAAAGGCTATTTGCTAGCGATGAAGATCTTTATTAGATAAACACCGCGTGTGCGGTCTACCGTTCAACTGGTAATAACTTGGGCTACATTTGATTACAGTACACGATACCTGTGACATTAGTTTGTTGTACGTGTGACATAAAAGAAGGGAACCAAGTTGAATGCAGCTTCCAAAAGACACAAAAGATAACCGATTAATATTAATACAATCACACCGGCGTGAGAACGTTTAGTGAGTCATATCATCAGCTGCTAAATTCAGATCTGTGATCGCTTGCTGGCGCTGAGCCAGAGATAGATGCGTTTTTACAGCGCTGCGCATTATAAACAATCACACACGATTCTGTTGAGCTTATGAATGTAATGGCCAATCAGAGGTGTTCAGATGAGTCATCGCTAAAATTCCGGTTCTTCCTTCACTTGCTCACTGACTGAATACCTCTTTCTGGCAAATTCTCTCGTCAGAAACAACAAAGTGCAGATGTGTGTACGAATCTGTAAATAAGATATTGATTTCAGTGTTAACAGTTTCAGTGATTTTAATGGGAGTTGAATGGGAACCAAGTTGAATGCAGCTTCCAAAAGACACAAAAGATAACCGATTAATATTAATACAATCACACCGGCGTGAGAACGT